>NW_010541615.1:0-41180 GCF_000687285.1 Phaethon lepturus
GAGAAAAAAGAGGAGTCCACCCCCAAAATAGAAAAGATGCTACGGGGGAGAGGAAGACGGTCACCTCTTGCGTGAAAAACCACTTGTTCGCTTCCCCCCGCTTCTCGTTACAGAAGCTGCTTTTCCCAAAACAGGATGCTGGGCCAGGGAGAGGTAATACAAACAGCTGTGTTCTCTCAAGGCTTGCAGTGCATTTCTGCAGCGCACAGCGCTCAAGTGCAGAGACCCGTGAGGTGTGGGAGCAGGGGACCACAGCAGCAGGAGGAAAAACCTTGCCTCTGACAAAAGTGAGTCAGCCCAGAGCCTCCCTTGACTTTAGCTTTTTTTTTTTTTTGAGAAGCAGAAGGCACAAAGTTGAGATTGAGAGGTGAAGAAAACCTTTAAGCAAAGCTGATACTGGCCGGTTGCTAGCAGAAAGGTTGAAACAGTATTATAGGCAGCCTTGTTGCCTTTTATAAATGTGCAATATTAGTTATTTGCACCAGCACTGATGGGAACCAAAAGGAAGAGAGCATTCATCTCCACTCGCCTCCCCTCAGATTGGCTCCAGCATCTGAAGGTCAGTGACTTCCAGAGTTATGAAGCCGTTTCCATGGCTGGATCCAGGGTGAATCCTCTCCCTGTTGCTCTGTGCTCCTGTCTTTCATCAGACATTGGCTTTTCACAAAGTGCACCAACAGCAGAAAGGCAGGGAGATCGGAGCCAGAGAGGCTGTGACTGGCCTTTCTGCCAGCTCCCTTACAGATATCCAGCAGCTTAATACCTGTACTATCTGCCCTCAGATCGTACTGGGTTCTGCTCCTTCTGATTCACCAAGTATCTATTTCATCTCTTTTCTGGTTTCTCTGCTCTGGTCTCCAAACTTCTTTCAAACTTTCTAGAAGCAAAACTCTTCTGTCTTTCATGTCTAAAAACCTGTGGTGCTCCAGAGGGCCGTAGTTCAATGTTTTTCAAAACATTTAACATTCAACATTCATGCTACACACATAGAATCATAGAATAGTTTGGGCTGGAAGGGACCTTTTAAAGTCATCTAGTCCAACCCCTCTGCAATGAGCAGGGACATCTTCAACTAGATCACGTTGCTCAGAGCCCCGTCCAACCTCACCTGGAATGTTTCCAGGGATGGGGCATCTACCACCTCTCTGGGCAACCTGTGCCAGTGTTACACCACCCGCAGCGTGAAATATTTCTTCCTTATATCTAGTCTCAGCCTACCCTCTTGTAGTTTAAAACCATTACGCTGTGTGCTACAGACCCTGCTAAAAAGTCTGTCCCCATCTTTCCTATAGGCCCTCTTTAAGTCCTGGAAGGCTGCAATAAGGTCTCCCTGGAGCCTTCTCTTCTCCAGACTGAACAACCCCAACTCTCTCAGCTTTTAGTCATAGGAGAGGTGTTCCAGCCCTCTGATCACCTTTGTGGCCCTCCTCTGGACCTGCTCCAACAGGTCCATGTCTTTCCTGTGCTGAGGGTGCGGGAAGTGAATGGTGCAGAACATATATTTGCTTACGTTCTTGTACAGTGCAGAAACCAAACGCATGCTAACTGCCTAACCACAGTGCTACAGTGGGAGCTTGCCATTCCTGTGTCTGCTGGCTCAGTTTTGCTCCACTTGGTTATTTCAGATTGGAGTTCCCTTTAGGGTGGCACCTTCACGCAGGCTCCATTGGCCTGAGCAACTAACAACCATTTAGACAGTCTCCAAGGCTGAAGTCCCAAAAGGTAATGCGTCGCTTCCCCGAGAATGAGCTACCGGGTCCCAGTGCAAGCTTCAGGGCTTGTCCGCAGCATTTCTCTGCCAGCTCTCCTCTTCAGCAAAGCAAATGGGAATGGTGAGTAAGGGAGCAATACCTTTTGACCCACCAGACTAAAGCAAACCACTTTTGGAGGGACAGGCTGGAGAAAACAATGGATACTTGGGTTTGGCTTGGCTTGCTAATTTTTCTAAAAGGCTGTTTCATCTAAACTGAAATGACGGGCATGCACTGGAGGAGAGGGAAGAAGAAAAAGCTATCTACGCTGAGCCATTGAGCACTGCACTCCAGGCCTCCTCAGCAAGAGGCTCCTGCAGTTTAACCTGCGCTCATCCACCTCTTGCATAAGGCTTCCTCTGCATACAAAGCATTTTTTTGGTTGTTGAGCATTAACACTGTGAGGTGAACACAGTATTATTATCATTACTATTAGTCATTACTATTACTCTTTGATCTTAAACGTTGCCTGCAAGAGGAGTTTTCAAAGATATGACGTGACACTGCTGGCTTCACAGTACATCAGGACTGGACAAAACCTGAAGGGGTATTTTGGGGAAGGTGGGGATTACCTGTCCTGTTTCAAATTACTTTTCCAGGCTCATTATCTGGCAGGAAAATGAGGAAGTTTTCCCCAAGGAAAATTTCCCTAGGGAAATTCTCAGTGCCTCCTTTTTATTTCTGGAGGAATATAAACCAGTGCAAAGTCCCCGAGTGGTTTACAGAGCTACATTCAGCTGCCTTCCAGAGGTGCCCAGGCTCCTTTCTGAGCCTGGGATTGATGCAGAAGAAGGGAGGTGCCTGGGGCACGTTGGGCAGTTGCACCTCAGCTGGATTTTGAGCGGTGCGGGGCACTTGCCGCTGGGATCGGTGGGAAACAGAGGAGCACGATTCCTGCCTGCAGAGACTGTGTGTAAATAAGGCAACCAGTGCAGGCACTGGGGTTTGCAAAGTCTGGCTCCACCACAGCTATTGTGATCCCTGTTATTCAGGAATTCTACAAAACCGTACCAATTCTCATAAAAGTTTTGCAGAGTAGATAAATACTACACTCCAGTCTTCGTGGCGAGGGGAAAAGGAAAGCTTTAAGCAATTAGGCTGGGCCACACAGCGATTCGGCAGCAAGCCGGGCCGCCAGCTGTGCGGGGCTCCCAAGGCAGCCGTGCCGCTACATCCTCTTCTGCCGCCTGTGACAGCACCGGCACGGCTGCGGCAGCCAGGGCAGCAGCCGCGATGGGGGCCGGGGGACCATATGTATTTTTTAAGGAAAGAAAGGGCCTGACCTTCCTCGTGGTAGCAAGGAGCAGCAGTTTGCTTAAAAGATGCTGACCTGCGGCTAAATGCATTTTCCCTGGATTGCTCCAGTAAGCTTTGCTGTTTTGCACTCTTCTATCTATTTTGCAGAGAAGCTAGAAGCTCTTAACTCTGGTCAGAACTGTTCTTGGCCAAGGTTTTGCCGACGCCTCCGTTCCCTTTCCCGTGGTGAGAACAGCGAAATGGGTTGGGTCTCATCTCGCCTTCCTCGCAGGAGCTGGCTGCTATGGTGCTTTACCTACAAAAGATGAAAACGCTTTAGGCTCCTTTGGGACGACCGAGACATGCCCATGAGGAATTGGAGTAAATGTGAGAAGAGCCCCCTTCCCCCAGGCAAAAAGAGGACATATTCTTTTCTTTCTCAGAGGCAAAGAACTTTTTCCTTTGACTCAAAAGATATTGTTTTGGAAAATCAGAGCTGACCATGTAATAATTCCATCTCCTTCTCCCAGTTCTGGAGTGATAAGACATGCGTGATGCTGCTTGACACTGTGATATTTATAAGACAAAGTAGAGGTCAAATTTGCTGAACAGTTTCCAAATTCCAGTGAGGTTTATCACAAAGAGCCCCATGCACGGACCCAAGTGGCGTGACTGACAAGGGCTGGATTGTGGAGTCACTAGAAAGCTCAGTTTCCAGCCAGCGCTGATGGGCCAAATCACGTTCTTTGATGGCAAAACCTGCTGGAAAGCTACAGTCATGTGGAGACTCCAGGGAGTTTTCACAGCAGATTTTCTGACAAGAAACCCCATTGTGAGGAGCTGGGTTTTCATGCTTCAAGGAGCAACACTGTCCTCTATCAACACTGTCCCGCCTGGGTCTGGTGAGAACCAGCCTGGAGCTCAGCCCCCGCTGGGGCAGGCCATCAGGAGGCTGCTGCCCTCCCCCCCCGCACCCTCACATCTCCCCTGGATCCCTCCAGCCTCCTTGGGAAAGAGGTGCTGCTGGGCTCTCCTTGCCAGCTTTCTGTCCCAAGAAGTGCAGGAAGAAAGGTTTTTTCCCACAGCAAGTGCTGACAGGACTAGCACAAACATGTCCAAGGGAGATTTGGCAGAAATGCCCACCAGCTAGCTACGACTGAGAAACTGGCTCCGTTTCACCCTCTCGCCTCAGACACCAGCCTCCAGGGCTGCTGCTGACACCGAGCGTCTCTGCTCACGTCGGAGGACTGACGCTGCGGACACTTCTTTGCACCCTGATGTGCTCACCTGCCAGCACATTTCAGCCTCCCGGCCCGAAGCCAAAGGGGACGGATTTGGCATTGCTAAGCCCCAGTTATTTCAACAGAGACAGGCCAGGACTCGCCCTAATACTCAGAGCAGAAACTAGATCTGGAGCACGAAGCTGACACCTACAAGGTGGGCTCAACCTCAAGAGCCTTCCCCCAGGATCAATGTTTAGAGCAAGGATCAGCAGCTCTTGTTCCTCCACAAAGCATGGGCACCTGGACACTGGAGTTTGGATTATGTTCGCCTTTGCTCAGTCTTCCTTAAGGTGCTCCCCAGAAGACGCAGGCAAAAGCTTTAACGTGTAGTATCCAGGTAAGGGAGGGACTAGGAGAAGATGAGGGGAAAGCACCAGATTTCTCAGCTGAGAGGCATATACCCCTGTCTGACAGCTGGAGCAGCTTTCCGGTTCATGGATACACCAGACAAAACCAGCTGCACGGTGACCTGAGCGAGCTGTCTTTTCACTCCCTGCTGGTGTTGGTTGCTGAACAGCAAGGCATCACTTCATGGTCTGGGTTTCTAAGCACTGTGGAAAAACAAAGGAAAACACATCTTAGACTACATACATGAACACAGGTTTGATGACTTTTCAGGTAGGCTACAAGCGCCACATACTGCAGGAGAAAATTTGACCATGTTCTTGCGAACAGCTAAATTTACAAGATGTGACTTCAGCCACCCATCCATCTGCTTATCTGCTCTTAACTGCTACAGGATCACCTTTCCCAAACATAAAGCTACCTTACACCCATGCCATTTCTGCAGGTGTTCGTTATAGCACTAAACAGATTAAGACTAGGAATTAATCTTTGGCCCAAAAGGACAGAAATGGTCTGCTGAAGCACTAAAAAGTCATTCATGTTTAGGCAGTTACCTGAAAAGTTCGCAGAGTTTTAAGGAAAAGGTAAGGGGAGACAACTCCACGCAGCTAAAATTTTCCATGGTACTTGTTTTGCCTTCTAAAATCTAGGACTGATCTTAGAGCAGGAAAGAAAGTTCAAGGATTAAGACATTTGGCTAAATTATAATCAGTGCTTTTTCACAACCTTCCTGCGTGACGTTGGGAATATCACTTACCCACTTGCTGTGTCCATTCCCAATGCATGAAATGGGGATAACAGAACTTCTTTACCTCCACTGTGGATCAAAAGGATAAAGGTATTAATCATTTTCCAAGATGCTCAGACAATATGGTTAGTGCAGAAATATTTTATTTCCCAGGCTGACCTTGGGAAATACACCAAACATGGCCTATGGTTTGTTCAAATACAAACAAATGGAGAAAGTGAAAATGGGAAAGGCTCACAGCTCTTCAGAGGCATAGGTGTCTCCTTGCCGCTACTTCTAGCACATCTCTCCAGCACCATCTTGGGAATCTTGTCTTCTTTGGGAAATCAGAGACCTGGGACTATAAGTGATTTCCCCTCCTTGAGCTTACCACCACATGAACTAGATCGGAGGCTCCTAGAAGAGAAATTCCTGTGTGCCATGGGAAGCCATACCCTGGACTGTGACTCTTGTGTCTCCCATAGCCTGTAACCATCTTGGTTTTTTTCCTGCACCCAAATGGGAGACGATCGAGTTCAAAACTGGGAGATACAACAGGCCTTTGCTACCTGACAACGCTCCCGTGAGCCCTGAGATTACCTAAAGTCTCCCATATTGTCCTGGCCTGCTAAACTGGAAAACTGCAGGAATACTGTCTCTCGGGGCACAGTAATGAAGTATTACTCTGCTCATTAGCAGCACCACTGCGCTGAGAAGGATTCGTTTCACTCGGCTCATTACTTGTACTCCGCCTGGAAAGAGGTTTGCTGAAGGATCAAACCTGTGTCTCAGAGCAGCTCCTGCACATCAGGTACAGGTACAGGCTGTGTGCTTATACTCTGTTGGATTTCTGAGGTAGAATGTCAATTGGGAAGGGCATAGAAAAAGCCAAAAAAATGCTAACTTAAGATGAATCACAAATCTGAAGCAGCATTTGATTAAGCAGCATTTGATTTTGAAGCACGGTCTCAAGTTTTCCAGATGAGCCAAAGCCACAGAGTGAGCAGTTTGTGTAACACTTCTGCTGGGTGCTCCGTATCATCCTAGTGTTTAGACTGTTACTCTTAACCCTAAACAGCATTGCCTCCATGTATTCCTGCTAATCCCTACTTCTCACAGCATCAATTATCCTGCAGTGTAGCAGAATTCTTTGCCATGAGCCTTTTTGCCCACTGGATCCAGAGAAGGGAACAGAAGGATGGCAAAAGTTTGCACAAAACAAACTCCTACCATGCCTGCCTGACAGCAGTGTTGTTAACTTACCCTTTCAGCCACAATCAGTTAAATACAAAACCAGACTTGCATTCTTCCTTTACGTACTCAGAAAAGGAAATCCACGTGTTTATATTAAAAATCTACATTCAGATATACCACTGGTCAAATCTTGACATCTTACAGCATCTGAAAGGCCAAATATGTGTTTGCAGAAAACCTTCCCACTTCCCCATCCCCTGTTGTCCCCAGAACACAATCTTCCAGCCCACATCCAGGCTCTTCCAATATGACAGCATGAGGCACCGGTGCTGGGACACAACCATTTACGGTGTGGAATATCACTTACCACACCACCAGTTACGGTGTGCCGGTGCTGCTGTTACACACACCTATTTTCAAAAGCTTATAACTGAGCTTTGAAGTTAGCTTTACGCTGCAGCTTGGCATGCAATGCCATTTCTGAGCAAATCGAAGAAAACGTGTGACAGTTATTAATATATATAATATATTATATTTTCAGTTATTAGACATCAGCAACTGATTTGTGCTGGCTGAGATTTCAGTTTCAACCTTCAAAAGAAGATCCCTTCCATCCACTTCTAACATTTTGCAGGGGATTTTTTCACCCCCCCAGTGGCTGTTTCTCACAGCGCTCCCACCACACCTGCGGGCACCTAAGCAGAGCCCGACTTCACAAACGCTCCCTTGGTACAGACCCTGCAAAAGTGGTGCCGGTGATTCCGGCACCACTAGAAAGGCACTTCCAAGGCTTGGTAAGACCCTTCTTGTTTTTCCCATGGAGTGTGTGTGCGGAGGTCGGTCTGTAACAACGCCCAGTTCTTTTCTCTGGTCTTGGCTCATGCAAGCAGACTGATCGATAGTGGTTTATGTGTTTGCTGAACTCTTTGCAATGAAGGCTGATTCCTTAAAAATAAAACAGAAGGATTGCTGTGGTATTGTATTACAGTATTCTAGCTCTCAAAAATGTTGCTGTGTTGTTTTAGGCTATGGTCTAATGTCACAGATGTTCCCTTTCTTAAAATGGAGGGAAAGATGAGAGCACCATTACCCTTAACTGGGAATTACAGACCTTTTTTTAAGAGGATGTAGAATTTTATTCTTTGGCGGACGATGTTTCTTCATTTGGTAAGAAGACCCAAGCTGGCATGCAGTGTGGTTTCCTTTGTTAGTCAAAAAATCTACCTTTACATTAAATATTTTTATTACATCAAGTGTTGAAAGGAGGAAGAACTCAATGGCTAGAATCCGCAGATCTGTTCTCCAGTGCTTAAAATTTGTAATTTTGTGTCTTTATGATACTATGTACCATTCTGTGTTATAAGATTCAAACAATTCATCAAAGGTCCACTGATAAAGAATCACAAAGAAATTGAAATGTTTCAAATACACCATCAGTTTCACACACCTTCAGTTCTGCCCAGCTGCTTCTCTACATATAAGGAGAGAACATTTCAGATACTCAGACTCAGCCTTGCATCATCAGCACAATTTATGTGGAAAGGAAGTAAATTAAACAGGAACAGAAAACCCGCACCATTTGTCACTGTCACTTGAAACTTAAGGCTAAAATTAATTTTTTCCAGAATGCTGCTTTTAACAAGGGTCGATTCTCTCTTTAGTGTGAAAGCGCTGATGCTTCACTCACATTACAACACCACTCTGCACTATTGGAGCTTTTACACCTGGCCATCAAATACCACCACCATGTCTAGCAAAAAACAGTGAACGGGGACCAAGCTGCTTCTCTTCTGGATAAAACTTCTTTCTACTTACCAGCCACAAAGCACATGAGACAATGGACTTCAGGGTACTTACTGCACATCCCAGGTGAGTAAAATAATTCCACCTCCACTCTCCCACCTCCAGACAGTTCGGGACACAGAACAACCCAGGAACAACCAGCCCCAGTCTCGCTGCTAAGGTATGACTTCTAGATGATAAGCTATGCTGTACCCAGCCCTGTTGTGCTGGGGGCAACTCCTACCCACCGCCGCTGTCCCCAGGTAAGAAAACTAGCGTAAGCAAGTGGACTATGGTGCTAGGAAGAAATGTGCAAGTTTTATTTTTAAACATCACTGGACTGAAAAATAGAGTCATATGGCTTATTTATATTTCAGGAGATGGTAGTGAATAAGTTAAAGAATATTTCATCCCAAAACATACGTTGCTTTCGTTTATAGCTAAGCTAATGTACACATATGTTTTCTTATTTTCATAAATGTCAAGCACCCACCTTTTTCCCCCCACAAAGATTTAAAAGTACATGCATGGCACTTCCTACAAAGCTGTCGTGGGCTAAAGGCTTACAAACAATGATTTTTTTTTGGAATAAGAAATATTCATCAGACCAAAATATAATCATTTAAATCAACTTCTTCCTGAGCAACTTAGAATTTGGAATGTGCTGAAAAGTTTCAATAAATAAGTCAAAGATTAACCAGCTTAAAACGTACCTTTTAACAATTAAGTAAAATATATTTCATGACAGACAAATAGGCTGTAGGACCAGGAATCTTAGATGCTACGTGCCAGATAAATTTATGAAGTACCATTCAAGGAGGAGAGGCCAGGTTGATTGTTACGAAAAATACAACAATGTTAAAACCTAGCGAGTAAATCATTAAACAGGTTTTGTATTTAGGTTATAAGTAGTGATGGCTGAAGATACCGTTAAATAAACAGGTAAGAACAGACTTTACAGTAAGCGGCAGTGAAACTTGCAGGAAGGTTGAATGTGTTAAGTGACTGATTATTCTGTTACAACGTTGGCAAAAAGGATTCAAACAGAGTTTCTGAAAGGCGAGAATATTAGTTTTCTTTCCAAAATATAACAACTCCACAGTGTGTAAACTAATCATTACTCTTTCAATGTAATTTCATAGAAACCACTTAAAATATACAATGCAGCAGATTCATATTTTAGCTAATATGTTAGTTGTTATCCGTGCCATTTTCAGCTTTCTTTAATGTGCTCCCCCATGGTAGTGTGTTTCTACCACCAACTTGGGATGTTAATAATGAGAACAGTCTTCTACATAATATTTTCTGTAAGTTAGCATCTTGTCTTAACATGATTACATTTCTTTTTTTTCGTTCTCTACGTGTACGTACAGTAAAGACTGACTGGTGATGAAGATGGGAGATAATGTTTATGGGGGTCTCAGCAGGCTCATGGAAGAGGAAACCCTTGGAAAGCACATTTGAGCTTAGCCCGAATTTATATGCCTCGTCCATCACAAAATAACTTTTGCTTGTTATTGCAAACCCAAGTACGACCTTGCTGACGGCAGACATGCTGCTGAGGCAGCTGCAGAATAGGAAGTAAAAATCACCCGGTAGATGTTTGAGAAAGGACGTGAGTTAGACAGAGGTCCATTGCCCCTCAAGTGTTACCGGGAGTCATCCTGGCAAGGAGATGCAACTCCTTGGCCCTGCTTCTTTCCTGTGCTCTAGGACAGGAATTTACTGCTGTTACCCCCTGCTAGTCCATCTTTCTGTGGCAACAACGGTGCACGAGAGGCCAAGGCCTCATCAAGACCCCCAAGTCCCCCCTATTCTGCTACGGAGCAGATGGCCAAGGAGCTCTGCCCATTGCTGCCTGCAGGTCTGTCACTTCTGCACCACCAGTCCTGGCAGGCTGTCCAACAGCCAGCAAGCCCGCAGGTCACAGGGAGCCCTGAGGGCATCCACCTTGAAGACAACAGCACGTCACATATTGGAGCTATTCCCCCTTCCCCTCCCAGCCTCCACCCACCCCCTTTCTAGTGTTTGCTGATAATACTTGTAGTGATTAACAAGGGTGAACTTTCACAGTGACTCTCTCAACAACGTATCATTGAATCGGCTTTGGCTTCACAGAGTATGCTGCCGCCTTTTCTTTGTCATTCCGAAATATTTCAACTAGAGAAATTGTGTATGTCCATATTGTTAATTTTACTTCTAGCCATGCTAAAAGCAGATGTCTGGTGTTTGCGCTGCTGGGGCAGCTGTGTTCAGCTTCAGAAGTTAACAACTAAACTCTGTGATCGCGGAAATATCGGTCATGCTTAATAGGAGTTCCAGATCATGTACGTTTTTTAATGAGTGGCTTTTTCTGTACCTCTTTGGATTCGTGACCCATAAGAAGAATAAAAAAAGAAGTCTACAAATTCACTTCCTGAACATAAAAACCATACATCGTACCTTTTCCTTCAGAGTCTAACAGAAAAGTACTCAACTGCAGAACAAAACTCTACCATTTAGGTAACCCTGCCTTGTACTGTTCGTCTACTGTTGCTGTTCACTGACCAGGTAACTTTTTCCACTCTATGAACTAGAAGGGTTTACCAAAAACATCTGGTTCCTGTAACTTGCCTTATGTCCACTAATATTAATTTGCCAGAATAACAGCCTCACTCCTCCCGCAGGGTAATTCAGAAGCCATTATCTAGCCCCTTTCTGTGCCCGTTATCCTCAATGTGCACAGACACGGCAGTGGCTCTGACCGTACCACTGGGATACCAGTGTGCTCTGGGCAGAAAGAGGCACTCTTCCCACATGGCTCACTGCCCATCGTCTGCATTGCTGGTAGTTAATGCCGCAGTGTTATGCAATGAAGACTTGTTTCTGGGGAAAGAGAGAGACAAGAGTCTGTAAAATTCACTTCTCACAACTGCCTAAGCTATTCTTTTGTGTTTTGCAGGTTCCCAGATGACTACTGTGTACTCCAAAAGTTATTTTGTGATAGACAGTAGATACTTGTCTCTTGAACTATGCTACAGCAAGGATGCTACAGCGCCAACACTGTACAATGAATCAAACCCGCAAAACCAGGTATCTCCCGATGGCCCCCGCATGTGGGAATGGTCTCTTTCGTTCCATTTCAAATGCTGCTGCACATTAACTCAGTTCCTTAAGGAATTACTTTTAATAATAATTAAAAAAAAATCTTAAGAAAGCTGGAGGGGTCACCAGAAGAGAAAGGATAGCTCTTCCATCCATCACCTTTTATAGATATCCTCTAGCCACTTCTCATCATCTTCTTCCTCATCGTCTATTGGTTCCTCTGTTTCCAGGGGAGAAGGAATGAAGAACTCAGGTCTGGGACGTGGTTTCCTGATATGAGACTTCAGTCCAAACTTGCGCTTTAGCAGGTGGAACTGTTCTTTGACATAGTAATAAAACTCGTATTCATATCTCATGCGTTGGTAAAGGACCTGTATTGCTTCTGGAGAGGGGACGGTCTTTTTCACTGTCACAGTCAGATTGCCAAGTTTCCTATGTTCTGTAAAAAAAACCAAACAAGCAACATGGTGGGTGTTGATTAATGAGACCAGACCTAAACTGTTTTTTAAAAAAGATTACTGATACAAATGAGCTCAACAGGTCTCCTTAATAAAGGATTTACTTTTAGTGAGAGATAAAAAAATTTAGTTTTGAAGTTAGACTTGCACGTTTATTAGCTATAGTCACCGAGGATCTTAATTGGCAGTGATTATCCACAAATACAAACTAGGTCACACCAATTATGAGCATAAACTACATGTGGAGAAACCCATAATCTTACCTAGCCCTGTAAATTTTGCCTGATGCACGTGAAGTATATATCCAGCACACAGCTGAGCTGAGCTAATCAATTATTTACAATGCGACATACTACGTCATGTCTCAGTCATGCTTTATTACTGTTCAAATCTAAACAGATACACATCAACCTGAATCCACCTCAGGCTAGCACCGAAGCACTGTTGTCATCACCGCATGACACCTCAAGACTGAATGTGCCTGTTGACCTTCTTGTCCTCTTATACCTGTTAATTAAACTGGACTCATCTTCCTGTCATGCCCTAGAACTGGAAGATTTCAGCATGTTGCTCTGCACCTGACCACTTTTGCTTTAATAAACTGAAATAAAACACCTGTATTGTTGATAAAAAATTAGAGTTACTACCAAAATACTGAATTACCTCTTTGCCTCCTGCATCTGTAGGTTATTCTACCATTGGAGGTTAATGTATTTGAACAAAGTGTAAAGCAAACTCTCAAGGAAATAATTTTGCTGTTTTCTACCAGATGGCAACAGGCTGCCAGAGCATCCTAAGTATTTCCTTCTTCTCCAAGACAGAAACATAACTGAAAGTCAACTGTGAAGAAGAGAACAGCAAAAGCTGAAAGTAGTGACCTGTAGCATCACTGTATCCAGCCCCCCTAACAATTGCAACTTTCTTTAGGAGAAATAGAGATGAATGTTACCCTGATGAAGCAATAGCCTCTATAATTAACTCTTAGGTTTTCTGAAAGCTCAGTGCTCCAATCCAGTAAGCTTCATGAGTTACTCTGATAGAACATGATGCTCTTGGAAATGACAGCAGTAGCCTCAGAATACACCTAGGTCCAGACAAGGCAAGATGAACGGCCTTGCATGGAAGCAAGGAGATGCCAGTTACACATCAGTAAAAAACCTTTTTCACAGCAAGGACAGTTAGGCAGTGCAGTAGAGCATACAAGTTACAAAAGCTCTCTCTCTGGAGGATTTTAAGAGCAGATGAATTGATTCTTTCCTGAGGGAAGCCACTTGACTAGGGGACACCTTAAGGCCATTTTCCACGTCCATGACTCTCAAACCAATAGATTAATCTTGTCAGTCCTTACTTCACTTCCTTGCTCTTTTCTACAACAGCAAGGTCTACATGAGAACTGTTTGTTTTTTCCCCAGGATAATGTCTTGGCTACTGCTGCTCATTCTTTCTTTAATATTTATATCCTCTATTTGTGCTGCCTCAGATAACAAACAGAAATTCTCATATTCTATGTGACTACAGAGAGAAACTGTTGCAGTGTAGAAGAGCTGGATTTCAAAATGGAAACCTAATTCTTATTGTAAGAGCAGTTCTGCAAGTTGAAGGAATCCAAAAGGGTCAGGCCATGAAGCATGGCAAAGAAAAAACTTAAAAGGAGGAAGCAGACAACAAAGAACATTTCACGTTTCCAACTGGGTCCCAGTGGCAGTGACCACCCTCAGGGACTTCCAGAGGGAGTCCCTGAATCTAAACGGGATTTTATCACAGGCTGAGTTTTGCTCTCACGAGCAGTCCCAACTGAGGTCTTCTGAAGCACCTGCCAGCAAAGCCGAACACATGCTTAACAGCTCTACAGAGAAACATGTTTTCACAATCACTTACACGTAAGGCTAAGGGATGGATCGATGGTTTCTGGTAGGAAAAGTGAGTTGTTCTTGGGATTCCACAAGCAATATGTTCATCCAAGACAAATAATAAAGAATAACTTTTTAGGGAAGAGAGGAATTTTAACCAAAGGCAAACCCATTTATTTCAAGAGGTAATAAAAGATGAGTTAAGTCCAGCTAGCAAACACAGCATCAATGACCTTTAGACAAAAATATGTATTATACAAGATTTTAAATCTTGAAACGTACAACAGAAGGGTAGAGCACAGCTATGTGAACACGAACTGCTTTCTTTACATTTTAAATGATTAATGTTCATATAGCTTAGGGTATCCACAGCTATAAACACATTCTAATTTTCAGCCAGTGGACACACCTTTTCCTACTTCAGAGTAAAGGAATTAAAGAAAAACAACTGAAAGCTGTTCATTTTAATAGTATTACACAAGACGGCAAGTGCTGCTGGGCTGGACAGTCTCATATTCATTTGACTTCACTGCGTCACACACATCTGGTGCAGAAGAAAAAAGTTGCATCTGAAAGAGGTATTCTCCTTCTCAGTTTTGCTTACCGATTACAGCAGAGTAATTTGAAATGCAGGAGGAGTATGATATGACGAGAGAATAGGTTGACTAGGTTACCAAATGTAATGCCGTTCTAAATCACAAAAAAAATTATTCAAAGCACTAATTCTATTTTGCACTTGTACTTTTAATTCCTTCTCTTAAGGAGGAATGGTTTTCATTAGTTGGTAAAAATTAAAACATGCTGCTCTGTAATTAAATGGAGCTTTTACACCAAACTTCATAGTCCTTTACACTGAAATCTCTCTCTACTCATATATCTAAGTAATTAAACAACTTAGTACACAGAGCTCTTTGTTCTTTAATTACAGTGATGTATGGTGATATATACTCTATACTTACTGACTGTTCACAGTTTATCAATTTGTCTAGTTTAATTTAGATAGGAGTAAAATGATTAAAATGTACAAAAACAATTAAAAATAAAGAAGCGATCTTCAACGTGCTGTCTAGCTAAGAATTAAGTGTAGAGGAAGGATGATGAAATGCTTGCATTTAAAATAGATATTAGCATAGAAAGCACTACCTGTAGCTAGTGAATGGAGTGAAATATTTTTGGTGAAAATCTCTGGGTTCCCCAAGAGCTTATTCTGTTCTACACCACCTTTACCCGTAGACCGGAATAGACGAAGAAATGTGTCATCTTTTTAAATTCTCAGTCAGTTGTTCACATTGCCATTGATGGGTATTAGATGAATACACTCCAGGAAGGACACTGTACTCAGTCTGTCCTTGGGTGAGAAGGCAACTGCTGCCTTATGTTGACTGAGCACTTCAAGACATTCCTTTTTCCGCTGCTCAGTGGGTAGCTCCCGCCAGCTTTGCAGTCTGGTTTTCTTTACAAACTCAGCAGCAAATATACACTACTAAACATTGCATTTATTAAGCTTAAGACTTTATACTGCTTGCCAACTTGATTTTTATTTTACATTGGTTATTTCTGTTACAGAAAACTCCACTTACATCCCTGGAAAAAGCTCTTTACTTATACGGTCCCTCCAGGACTCTAAGCGGGAAAAGTCACTTCTTACAGCTCCAGCTCCCTTTGGTGGCTGCTCCTCCCAGCAGAGAGGGGCACTTGCGCTCTGACGACGACGACGACGAGGTGAAGAGCGCTAGCCTCGTTTCCTGGGGCGGGCGGTCCGTGTGGGGCAGGACCAGCCGAAGGGGACTTTACTGGTGGTGGGCCAGGCAGGGAGCAGCCCGCCAGCACCCGCTCTGCCGAAGCAGCCAGGTGCTGCACCACCCTCGCGGCGGGCAGCGAGAAAGCAGCAAAACACACTCGTCGTCTGCCTTGGCAGTAGTCATGACACAGGGGCTTCCCGTGCGCGCGCAGTTCTTCTTTGCTCCATGCGCGCACCTGCGCGTACAGATGTATACGTACGTACAGATAGAAACACCCGCACTCTGGAAGGCTACAGAGCAACGTACGTTTCTCTGGCTCCTGCAGTATAACCACCAGTAACTGCAGCGCGTAAATGGCTGTGAAGCGCTGGTTGTCAGATGGCACGAGGTGGGGCTGTGCCTGGCTGCAGGCTCAGCCTTTTGAGAACACCTCGCTTTTTTGCACTTGAATTTTTATTTAGACTGGTTTCTAATCTTAAATACTCTTAAAAGGCTCTTTAATACAAACACGAATGAAATCACAGAACTGCCCCTCGAAGTCACCCTAACCACCTCTCCTCATCATAGAAGCAAAATGGAAAATTTAGGTAGATCTGGCTTAAAGCCAAAATAACAATCTGCATATGCTACATAAACCCAGCTGTCCCACCAAAGGACCTCCATTTTACGACCTTTGAGACAGCTAACCATATGGAGGGCAACAAACTACACCATTTACTTTTTAGGGTTATTTTTTTTTAAACTGTGTTTTCTTTGGCATTCTTTTGAATTACTAAAAAGAATGTACTATACAGTAACGCAACCTCTCAGTGCAGCCTGCTCACACCTTGAATGAAGACTAAATGGGTATGCAGATATGGATGAAGAAAATTAAATTCTTTTGGGTTACCAGGTGATGAATACTTACCATTACTTTCCCCACTGTTACTTTTTTCCGTTTTTTTTTTTTTTAAACTAAGAAATCGGCGTTACTCACTGCAGCAATCCAAACCATAGGGAGAAGTGGTTTTTATACTTTGTGGTTCCAAAAACCTTGGCTTGCCATATTTAGACAAAATGATCTTAAAGGCATTCTCCACCTCAAAAGAGAATTTCGGAGCGACGCTCTCTCCAGCGTCCCACCGTTTGGGCGGGCGCGAGGCAGAGGCTTGCTCCCCAGCGCTGCTCCGCAGGGAGCCCAGCGCCCTCGGGGGTCCGGCGGGGAGAGGTGAGCCAGGCTGGAGCCAGCGCAGGACGGCCGCAGGTGAGCGTAACCGTGGGTTTGGCCGACCAAGGTTCGCGGTGGAAAAACCCCACGCCAAGCTCTGCGGCTTTAAGGCTGTGTGAACACGATGGCTGTCACAGATACAGTAAACTCATTTCCTGGAACTACACGGGGAGGCCCCACGTTTCAATCACACACAGCTGAGCTCCAGCGCATACCTACTTCTCCACAGTTTTAAATGGAAATAAATGTATGTCACTGTGGTTAGATGTGACGTACGAATCAGCAAGGGCCTCTGCTTGATATGCCACTCAGACGATGGCTGCGGTGCTAAAACGGGGCTCTGATGGCTACGCTAGAAATGATCTCCCCTCAGAATATCTAACTGCAGCTCAAGCAGAAAATTTTCTGGCACAATTGATCCACTTTTCAAACTTGAAATTTTGAGCTGGGCTCTTGAAGAACATCTGGGAAAGGAAGGGTTTGGGAGAAGAGATGAGGTGCCGATGTGCTGGGCTCACGTACCGTCTTTCTGATGGCCATGGGGCTGCTACCGCTCAGGAGCGCGCCGGGCCCAGGGCAGGTCGCGGGCCCCCGGCGGAAGGAGGGATGGCGCACCGTGGCCGTACTGCGCGACTGAGCGCCTGGCATAGGCTCGTCTTTGCTAAAGGAAAGCAGGGACGGTGGAGAAAACCTAACAGAGTCACCGACCGGCAAGAAGCGTATTAAAAACCAAAGTTGATGAAAAAGCCAGTGGTAATTTGTCCCGCTGCGTCTACTAGCTTTGTCTGTCTGAACTACTATGAATCCCAATTATTAACCTCCTTACTGCTAGTTTACTCTTGTCTCAGCTATTCACATCGACAAAATAAGGTGTAAGTTTTAACAACACGTAGATAAAGATTAGACACTCAGGTGCACACTGAGGATAGTTATGCTAGGCTCACTAGCAATGTTTGCTTTGGTTTAGCATTTCTGTCCTGAATTACTGTCCTGCTTTGATGACATGGAACAATTTCTACCTGCAGGGGATTAGCAGAACCCACTAGCACATAGCAATGTCCCGTCTCCTAAAGGTCAGATACGGATGGATCTCTCTGAAAGGACAGCTCTCCAGGGGTCATGGAAACAC
Source organism: Phaethon lepturus (assembly GCF_000687285.1). Classification (NCBI taxonomy): domain Eukaryota; kingdom Metazoa; phylum Chordata; class Aves; order Phaethontiformes; family Phaethontidae; genus Phaethon; species Phaethon lepturus. Next base: position 17,789 of record NW_010541615.1, read on the forward strand.
CCACAACTCCAGAGAACTGCAATCCGAGGCAAATCAGATGTCCTATTTATCAAACAGATATCTTGGGAGCAAATACACCAGACTGTAATTAGCATGGACACTGCAAACCGATGGCTGCCAATGACAGAGACTGAACTAGGTGAGACAGTTACAGCAATGTTCTTTCTTTTTTCTCACTAGTACAATGAATAAGGAAACCAGAGGGAAGAATAATGTCACTGTTAACCTAATATAATTTCATTGTTAACATTAACATGGACAAAATGCAGGGAGTTCAGAGAATGATAACCTGGCAGAGAAAAAAACGGAGGGATGCCAAAACAGAGATTAGCCAGGAAGAGCTCACAGAGATAATCTGAAAGACACATAATCAAACAACTACTAACGCCCAAGGATGTTAACACCAAGGAGGCATGGCACAAAATCAGAACAAGGGAGAAACGTGAAAAAAAAAAAAAGAAAAGAAAGAGTAATGTTACCGATAAACATAAGAAGTACCTTGGGCCAATCAGGCTGAAAATAACAAAAGAAACATCTTCCTACAGTATGCAAGTAACATATATTGGGAATATATTGCCGAGGTCAACACTGCACTGGTCTGGCTGCCAACTGGACAGTGTAACAGAGATGTATGTTCAACAGCGCTCTGAAACACTACTTAAGCTATTAAAGGCATTATATCACTATTAGGAAACACTTGCCTTACAACACACTCAGCAACGCAAATATAGAACGTTCTCCATACTTTGTAAACAGCTACCACTCTCTGAGCTCTCTTCTCCAGCAAGGAAGCATTTACCATGAAATCTCCAACTCTCCTCTTGGAACCTTCATGGTGTTATTTTCAGAGCTGTGGACCCAACACTGGATTTCCAGCTGCATGGGACACTGCAGCCTACCATCCTGTACCACACTGCCTCTGCTGCTGCCTCAGCCTGGAAACGTGCTGTATCTCACACAATCAGATAACAAATCTCAACAGGATCTTCTAAGAGACTCCTTTATTTGGTGCACTTTAATGTTGCATTCCCAGATATTAAGGTAAATTAACGCAGAAGAAAAAAAAAAGCTGAAAACTAACCTACATTGGTAGAGCAAAAACGCAGATTCTTATGAGAATGTGGTCAGGTACTTTTGTAGCTGTTAAGCAACTTCTAAGTTGAACTAAAGAGTTAGAGGTGCCAAAACCAAAGTCATCTGCAGAGGAAATGCCAGGATTCTCTAGTACGAGTTGCCGAAAGAATTGCTATGGTTGCAGTTCATATGCAATTTCTAATGTATCTTTTATAGCTGCGTTAAGTATTACTGAAAGGATCCAGTCAAATCTGGATTTGACAAAACCACAATTTAAAAATAGGTTCTTGCAGATCGCTTGTGAACAGTGTTGCACAGGAGGTTATGCAGACACTAACGTTATTACTTTTTTTGCAGAGAGAAGAGAAAGTTGCAGTGATGGAGACAAATTTCAGCAGTGCTCACGAGCAGTAAAAGCTTCACCACAGGTATGTTATGCAGAAAATCTGCAGAGATATAGCCTGGGACTTGAGAACCTAGAGCAGGCATCTTGCCTTTGTGCTTCGAGTCACAGTAGGCTGCTGTCTGTGATTTTTGTCCACAAAAAGGAAGCGATGGAAGAGGCGTGCTGTGCAAGCCTAAGATGTCTAAGAGGGATGGAGTGAGGTGGAGGTGTCTTTATTTCCATATATAGTATAATATGAGCGCAACACTGGTATATAGCATCCAGTTTTGTAACCACATCCTAAATCAGACAGGGTATTAAAACAGCCTCAGAATGAATTCGCGGGTTGGAAGGGACACTTTAGAGAAAGATGATAAATCCATTCTGGTCAGCTTACCAAAAAAAGAAGATTGAGAGGTGACTTGTTTACAGCATCTGCATATTTTCATGGTGAGAAAACTATGGATATTGAAGGGTTGGACGCAGAAACCAGAGAAATGCGGACTGGAAGTAAAGCACAGCTTTTTAAAGCGGTGAAGGTGATTAATCACTAGAATAAACCAAAAAGAGGTGATTTGCTATCATCTGATATTTTTACATCAATGTTGGATAACTTAACCAACTCCAGTTACTGATCTCTCTGCAGAAGAAAGAGAAATTGTATGGCCTGTAGCACACAAGAAGCCAAGCTGAAAGACCCAATGGTCCATTTAAGTCTTTCACAGATGCAAGTTCCAAATGTCTTGCACGTGTCAGCTTCCAAGCTGGGAACACCACTTGTGAAAGCCTTTTTGTCAGTGCCTTTGAGATACCTCAGTGTCAATGTGATTTTTGAAAGATGTCTGAACATCTAATTTGCTCCTTTTTCCAGTTGTTGGCTGTTCAAACCTAGTGGTCACCACCCTGCAGTATATCAGCCCTTGCAGGAATGTGAAGTAAGACCACATTTTTTAAAAAAAGTTTGAGAATGTGGCCTTAAAAAATTATTAATTCTAAATGCTGCCTCTTGCCTTCCTAGAGCATATGTATGACTGCTTATTGCTTTATTTGAGAGTAACTACTGAAATGAGAAACAAAAGCAAAAATGCTAACTAGGACTAAAGCAATGGCCAATAATGGAATCTATGCACTGCCAAGGTAAAACCACTACTGATAAGATACACAGGACTGGAAGATACACATTACTGTATGAAAGCTGCTATTAAAATGGAGAAAAAAAAAACCCCTATCAGTTCTCCCTTGTGAGAAAGTTGCCAGTTCTAAGAAGATTTTCTCCCAACTATGTCTGCTCATGGACAACTGAAAGCCCTGAAATTGCTTTATTTCTTATTATTGCAAGTTACAGGCAGTCCAGAGAAAATTCTCTCCTTTGCCCTTAGGTTCTTTTGTGTATAATGAGCGACTGAAGGCGTCCAGGGGCCGAGGCACTGGTGAAGAAGGAAGAATGCTACCAGAGCAGAAACAACACACTGTTCCTTTCAAGTTCACCCCCTCCTGGCCCACAGCCCAACTGCCTTGGCCAGCTGCCAGGTTATCGGGACAAAGGCTTCCTCCTCTGGCCAAAACTGAGGAAAAGGGTCCGTTGTTTAACACAGGCAGACTTGTTTCAGCAAGAGAAAAAACTAAAAAGGAGGGGAATTATATTAACTGGAAGTCCTGGGAGAGGAGAGTAATCTCCTAGTGTGGCTAATGTAATTCTCACCCCATGCTTTTCCTGCAGAGTTTTGACTCTCTACTGTTCAGGCTAGAAGGCAAAGTATAGCATCTCAACAGGGATAAGCCCTAAGGCTGCCAGGGTCTTCGCATCCCCCGAGATTACTATGCACCAGAAACAAGAATGCATCTTTCCTCCTTCCAGGAAGCCCCAGGCGACCCACTGCTCCCCTCCATGCCTGCACTAATAAGCTTGCATGAAGGGCGGGCGTCCTCACTCATGAAGAGACAGAAATTTCTCTGCATCTTAAAGAGTCTGACAGATAGAGAAGCCAAACATTTAGCTGTCTCATGACCTCACAGTGACCGAGGCTCCTGCTGGATTCCCACAAAGTCATTAAACCCAAGTCAAGGTGAATTCACACCTGGGCTTTTTGCCACCTCTGTAACAGAGCCTGCAGCCCTGGTCTGTGATGGGGAACTTGGGACCCTCGGGGTTTGCTGCAACTTGGGAGGTCATGCCCCCCTCTGAAACCTCCAAGGCAGATGCTGTTGCTGAGGTTACACAGAGTTGCAGTGTCTCTTCATGTCAATCTCAGCACTTCTTAAGCGGCACAGCCACAGGTGAGGAACGAGGACTTGAAAAAGGTAGAAGAAAATCCCTAGGTCTGGCGTGACCCGTTTGATTCCGAGCACCAAAGCACTTGGGTGAGGTGCGGTACCTCAGAGGCTGTATCACAGGATCTAGTGTCTCAGTGAGCTGTGGCAGAAGACTTCCCCTAGCAATTATTTATATGTCTGGGAGCTTTTGGAAGCAGGTACCCAACTCAAGGAGAAGTGTGATTTTAATCTGCCTAGGTTAAAATAAATGAATACAGGACATTTTTAGGTGCTTAGAAGCTGTTCAAACACCATCTAGATTTATACCTGCCTTCAGTGACTTAGGTGACCAGCTCCAGCGCACCTTGGCCATTCTTGCTCGTGTGTCAGCACCAGGAGCAATCCACTGAGGAAACAGAGTTTGCTCAATGATCCTTTTAATTCAACTCGCATTTAATGTTACTGTGCTGACAGGGAAGAGATACACAGGCGCACCGTTCTGCCGTCTAACACTGTATTTACAGGAAGTGTATTCTCAGTAGCCTTAACTCTATTACAGGTTAAAGGAATTAGCCAAATACCGTGAAGACACCCATGAATCAGAATGGAAGATTTACAGGGTACGAAAAGCCCCTGCTGTTGCACTGAGTCCTGCAAATTGTTTTATGTCTGCAGTGTTTCAGTCAGTAGTTTCATTCCAGTGTTAGAGAGACTGGCTAGTATTAAAGTTTCCAGGATGACTGCACTGTTTTGATTTAATGACAATACTAGCCCTGACATTAATAATGACTACCGTGCTTCAAGGTTATACAGCACAAAACTTTCCCTTACGCTTAAAAAAACAGGAGATAAAATGACCTGCTGTCTTTTTCCATTTCAGCATTTATGGGCACACATAAACATCGACACCTCTGGATGAGGATAAAATGGGACAGAAACCAGGAAGGATGTTACAGAAATTAGGAAGAAAATTCAAGAAAAATCAATTTTGGGACGGCGAGAGGTTACTAAAAAGAACACAAAGCTTGCAACAAACCAGGCTTTTGTTGAAGAACATTGCAATTTTCTATATTGCAATCTTCAGGAGTGGTGAAATAACGGCCCCCAACATTATTCATAAGACACATAAGAGTTGCATCAAGATGAAGAGAGAAACCCTGTTGTGGTGGGTTGACCCCAGCCAGCAGCCAAGCACCCATGCAGCCCCTTGCTCACTCCCCCTGCCCCCACAATGGGGCAAGGGAGAGGACAGGAAGAACGAAAGCAAGAAAATCTGTGGGTAGAGATAAGGACCATTTAATACATGGGGGGGAAAAAAAGGCGATACAAAGGAAATCACTCACCACCTCCCACAGACAGGTTACTTTTTGTTTCTAGCGTACCCCACTTCAGTTGTCTCTTTTCCAAACTCAGAGATCTGTTTACTAAATTCCCTTTCCTATGAAAGCCATTCCATGTCCTGGACCATCTCTCTTGCTCCTGCTTTGTACCTTTTCTAATTCTGTTAGATCCTTTTTGAGATGGTGTGATTAGAGCTACAAATAATTAATGGAAAATGCTGCAATTTGTGGTTAAAAAGCCATACAACATAACTAATTTTAACTTTTTTCATATTTAAGAATCAGAAGTAAATGATAACCTATGTGCTTCTACCACAGATTTGAACTGTTGCTTGTCCCAAAGCACAGACTGAGAATACTTCTTTTACTTCAACAAAAAGGGCAATTCAGGGCAAGAGGTTTCTTCAACTTCATAGGCTAATTCTAAAAGCAAGAGGGGAACGCAAAAGTAAATTTAATTTACCTGGTAAAGTAACACAGAAAATATCATTAAGTACCAAGAGTTAACATTTTAGTGCCCAATTTCAACAGATATTCCTCAACAAGGAATCTGATTCTGAATCTATGAAATCCTATTCAATTTGCTAAGCTCACCAGAAGAATAAATGCCTAAATTTCACTCCTGCTCAACAGTTCAAAGAAATCCTAAAACCATAAATGCCCATCTTTTTAAAATCTGCAGCGAGAATACACCATTGAATATGTTATTTTATTTTGTTTTTAAAACAGAATATTTTAATGAAGTTCTGTGGGAAACATGATGAAAAAGTTATCTGAGAGAATGGTACATTCACGGTTTCCATAGTAACAAGAACAATGAAAAAAAATATCAAAGCAGCTTTGTAAAGGCCTGTCCAAAAAATAAAAAATTCATCTCTAGGAGGCTTGGCATACACTTACGTAGAAGGAACACCTACAGCGCTGGATGTGTATACGCACTTACACATGGCAACCGGGCTCTAAGGCACACATTTTGACCTAGGCTCAGCACTCAGTGGGACACCAATGCATGCAATCAGGTGTTGCTTTAGTGCTGAGTATACGGGTCCCAGAACCCAGTTCAGTGTCTAGATGGATGCCAAGTTCTCCTGTAAGCCCATGGGTGCTGGGAATATGAAATTGTTCCAAGCTCTTTAAAAATACATTCCTCACAGGCTGCTCTGGTGTGTCCAGTGACTACGGTCATCACTTTTTAAACAACCACGGTAACTGGGCACATCATGTTCAGCTGACACTTCATCCATCTGCTTGCCACAGTGGTTGACAGCATTTCTGGCACATTCCTAGAGCACATAATTTTGTTAAGTACATTTATTGAAGAAATGAAAGCCCCTAAACTAAGCAAATATACAGTCCTCATAAATATAACTACTTTTTTTTTTTTTTCATTTGGTCCGAATAACAGTGGGAACTGAAAAACCACAAGGCTGAAGGAAGTGAAGGGACTATTTATGTAGCATGGGAAAAATTAAACTGAGATTCAACACTTTAAAGTGGATGACATCTGTTTATCAAAATACTTTTGTTGTTTTTTTTTTGCCTTTGATTATCCAGTCTGTCTGCTAAGACTTAGAAACAGGGATGCGCTGCTAGATTTGTCCTTTGATTTTAGTGGCAATGTGTGTAAGTTCTGCCACTACTTTAAAATAAAAAAAGTTGGTCTGGCATTGCCAATTGCTAATAAAATATACCAATGTATCATGTGCCATTTCTTCACAACATTACTTACACATGTATACAATATGAAAAGATGTGTGGGACTCAGTTTTCCCCTTTCTGCACATGAGATACAAAGTGTCTATGAGCTAACTTTTTATTTCTGTTAAAACAAAACCCGTTGAACAAGTGGGATGTACACCAAAATGTGGTGTAGAAGGATAACAGAAGCAGCCTGTGAACTGAATAGCTGAATTAAGCAGGAACTCAAACCATTGATTTCTACAAGTAGCTTGCAAAAACATGCACCAAAGAAAACAATTTTCAGCAATTCAAAGCAGAACCCTTGACTAAGTGGTGAGTCTGCCCTTAAAATAGGCTAAATACTGTATTCTGCAACTGCACCACGTACTGAAGCCTACCAGAGACCACATGCTCCGGCAGCAGCAGAAGGCAGTGCCAAGTAAATGCCAACATTCAATATACAGACAAATATGCTTTGCAACTACACCACTCTTCTGTTAGTAGAAGTTCTAGATGAACCCAGCTGACATTTTTGGTAAGCTGTTTGCTAAAGTCTAAGACGGCAGACTGAGGTTTCTTGCTATCAGCCATTGGCATTGGCATAGCTGCACCAAAGAGGCAAAGTTGTACAAGCTGCAATTTGCTCCTGTTATTTTCAGCTGCTAAGAGCTGAAAATGGCTGATTATGAAAAGGGTTTGCAGTCCCACAGGAGCTGTTCTTGGTATATCAGGATGTGTGTATATATATGTCTAGCAGAATAATGTCTTTCTTTCAAGGGCTTGGACACCAACAGCATTTATCTCACCCTTTTTCACCATGCTGACTGGAAAGAACAATTTGCCATTCACAAGCAAACTAAAGTAAATAATCTTAACAAGAGAAATCTGTTTCTTTGTGCTTAGGAACAGTATACATCCTCCATGCTAAGCATCTCACCTGGTCATTAAAGAAAATCAATTGTTTCAACACACAAAATCACGGGCTAAACTAAGTACCCAAACCCAGGAAAGACCATGACCTCTTCAAAGTGCTATTTGGCATCCAGGAATTCCAGATTATACCCTGTCTCTAATGGCTTTTAATTGTCATCACAGGAACTCAAAATTTACCACTGAATTTACCACTTACTGAACTAAATTAAGAATGGAGATGGATAGGATAAGGATCTAGAGAGGAAAAAAACCCCACACCTGAAAGATCCACAAATCCTGAAATAATAATCCTAAGGAAGATACAGAAAGCATTAATACCTGATATTTTTACAGTAAAACTGGGCAAACACTAGTCCCTGTGAACCCTTCTGCACTGAATTCAGTGCAGAAAAACGGATTGAGGAATTCTCAAACACTGGAACATAAGCTGTGGACAGTGCAAGACCAGAGACGCACGTCATGTGGGCCGTCCAAAAAACCTTGGAGCCAACATGGAGGAAGCAACTGGTGAAATTACCTCGTTGCCAAATACCTGAGCAGGCTTGTTTGACCATCATCCCCTACCCCAGCTGGTCCTGCCATACTTCACCCTCTTCAGGACCCCTTCATAGTTTTACTGTCCAAACTCCTTCCTCAGGTTTCCTGTCTTCTGCAGTTCTAAGCACTCTTCTGGCAGCTGCTTTGGTCACCACACAGGAGCTTCTTGAGAGTTTACTCCAATAGATCTTCCTTTTCATTCATCTCCTTTGTGCTTGGCAAGGAAGCCCTGGGCTTCTGCCGTGTTTCTTTGCCCCACAGGGAACTAGGTCATACACTTTGCTCCTGGAAATGCTCCAGGAAAAGACACTACCAAGGGTGCTAAAAAAATCCCCAGACAACCCCCCCCGCCCAACAATTGCACCAAAAGCTTAGCTCAAATAGCACTCGATGATGCACAGATCTATCTATTGGATAGACAGGATAGCACTAAGAAGGCATAATACAAACTTTGCTTTTATACACACACCTCATTCTTGCTCCTACAAACATTACTGCACGCCAACTCCTTGACAACAACCATCTCTACCCAACTGTACACAGCACCACTGCAAAATACTCCTGCTGCTGAACTCCAGACAGCCGCTCAGGGCATCAAACCAACCCCCAGAGAGATGAACAGCCATTTATGTCTCTTCACTGATCATGCAGAGAGTTCAGTTTCCCTGGTACATAATTTAAGCACTCAACATTAAGTAATGTCAATACCCAGTGAAGTAAACCAGGTTTGTCAGCTGCCTGAATACCCTTCAAAGATCAGTCACGGCTACTGTGAAATTAGCAGAGCACTTTCAGGGACAGTGGAGAGCGGAAGAAAGCTTAAAAAATAAAAATAAGACTTTAATGCCCAGCAAAATATTTAGTGGTATTTAGTTTAAAACAGAGTTTTCTGTGAATAATTTTATTCAACATTTCAAATAAATTTGCTTTGGCTATGCTCTCATTCCTGCCATGTCCAATTTCCACTAGCTTTTAGGAGATGTATATTATATATCAGCCACACATTAATCCCACACTCTCATTTTATGTAACAGAAAAAGCACATGTTCTTGCCCAAACAGTAAACCTCCAAACTTGCTAACATCCTGAAAGCCCCGAGAGCGCAGCTCTGCAAAGCACCGGGGGCTCTGGCCAGACTGTGGACAGACGTACTCCTTGCAAGGTGGGCATGCACCAAATACTCTGCTGCAGCAACACCAGCGTCCTCCACATCTTTCCTCAACACAGGCCCAACACAACCAGCCACTGGGCTCTCCCAATAACTTGTGCTGCACTTATTTCTGGCTAGGAGTAAGCAAATAATGAAACAACCCACCCGCTCCCTCCTCTTTTTTTGCTAGGTCCAATGGTGCTCTTTATCCATCTCCTTTTTCCCCCCATTCCATTCCACAAAAAGCAAGAAATCAAATGATGTAGCTGATTGTTTGGAAATGAATCAAAGCAGTCAAGCAGCAGGAGGAGGAAAGACCAAGACAAGCATACAGATTTCGTTCTAAGCCCTGCATTTGCATGCTCTGTAGTACCAAAGATGGACTACTCATAATGACTTACAGGTACGTGTGGTGTGTACCCTAAGTACAGCAATACGTCACACAGTAACACAACTTCATAGACCCTCCAAAACTGTAATGAAAGAAACACCGTGGAAGAAGACAGACCACTACAATTATCTCGTTTAAGATTTTCAATACTCAAAAAGTATTAGATGGAATCATACTGCAAAAGGCACAGGAATAGGGTATATTGTTTCATCGTTGATCTGGCAGAATGCAAGAAATAAGGTTTCTTCCTATGGTGGATGCACGGAGCCGATTAATCCCATAGTTACAGGGAAGCCTGACCAGGGGAGTCAAAGAAAGCTATGGGGAAAGCGAATGGATTGTGAAGAGAGAGTATTTCAGGGCCTGAGAACAAAGCGGCATCACTTGTGTGGGCAGACAACAGATGCTGCTCCAGACTTTCAGCAAGCAGCAAAGCAGGGAGGGATGGGTAAATGCTAGGGTTTACTTTTTGTTTTAACTTGAGCAATTGGGGGAAGATGACAATTTAAGGCACTGCCCCCTGGATAGATCTTCTATTCCTCCTGAGTCTCCAAATATTATTTTTTTCTTTCTCTTCAATACCCTCATTTCCCCTGAGTATGCACTCATCAGCAACTTGCATTCCCCAGAAATCCTCCCACTAGCTATCTGGAAAGACATTCATGCTAGAGGGCATAACACTCTTCTAACATGTAGATGCCTTTAAAACCACAAGTCATCTTCAGAAACCAAATTGCATGGAGGTGCATGAAGAATTCCTCCAAGACCTATTTTGGAGGCAAGTGAATTCAGCCAACTTACAAACATCAGCAGTAATTTCAATCCAGTAAGCATGTTTGGTATTCTCTAAACCTTCCCCCAAACCACACACCTCTTTGCACGTGCACTTCTTTTAAAAATATTTTTTCCTTGGTCTGTTTTTATGCTCACTTTTTGCCCTCAGCCTGTATGATAAAAATGTTTTCTGGGTGAGCCCTGGAGAACTGAGCAGACCAAACACTAATGCTCATATGGAATTTATTTAGAGGGGGAAAAAATCCCTTAAATTGAGTAGTTATTTGGGTTATTTTGAACTGGTTTTATATTTTATGCATACATAGTGGAGCTGCAATTTCAGAGCTGGCTTTTGTTTGCATTCATCATGAAACATTTGTTATATGAGCTGCTGCTACTGCTACCAAAACAGCTGCTGCTCACTGCTAGAAAACCAGAGACCAACTCAACAGTTTCTTTCTTTCTCTGGCAAGTCTAGCTGGCAAATGAGGCCTGGTGTTTCTACAGAAAATTACGGTTGTTTGGCTTCACTGTCATCCTCGCCACCTTTTGCCTACCGAGAACACGGACTTGAAAGAGAATGGATAAACTGGAGCCACAGCAGAGTGTACGGATGCTCCTGAATCACCTATAATTAAATGTAGATCAGAACTACAGCTGTATGAGCTCCCTGCTTTGCAGCAGTTAGGGCAGCACCTCAAATGTGAATGTCTTTCCTTCAGCTGCTCTTGAGATTTAGCCAGGATTTAGCCTTTCTGTCCTGCGTCATCATTTTCCGCCATCTGGAAAAACTGAGCCATGGCTTGATCTAGCTTTGCATAAAAATGTCTTTGCCATAGAAATGCTGCTGCCCAGTGGCTAGGGCAATCTGTAGGGACTGCTTCCTTGCACAGAAAAAAATACCCACCCATCTGACAATCTGTGCACTTTCCTACCAACCTGGACACGTACCAGGACCCAGAGCGTTAGTGGACTGCAGTCCGAGGACAGACCTCCTCAACTGCACGTTAGCTGAGTTTTAATGCGTTGCTTTGTTACGATTACTAAAACACTTCAGTGTTGTTCTTGTTGCTTCCTGGTAATTTCATATTGGCAGCGACCTCTCTCACCTCAGTCTCATCTTTTTAAGAGAACATTTATCCCAGGCTGGAGCACAGTCCTTGCAGGACTCCCCTGCTTGTTTAAAGTAAGGGAAGACTACTGATCAATGAATGCCTCCCTCTTTAACCAATTCTACCCTGCAGGAGAACATTGTCTCCCATATGCTGACAACTTATTTTCTTTAAGGCTTTTTGGACAGAGGTACTGCTGAAAATTACACCTCTACCATCTCATAGCCCTGTGCTTGCTGATTCCTTTGAGGAACTAGTTGATTTGTGAGGCTCTACTAACACCACACTGACTGTTCCCAACTGTCCATTAATCCCATTCTTTACTATAGTTCCTACCAGTACATAAATTGGACTTTTTCATCTGTTGCTGTCCAGGTGACCATTTCAGCCCTTTAAAAGCTTGAAGTCATGTTAACTACCTTCCATTCTTCCAAAATAGCTGCTGATTGAATGACAGGACACACTGCAGAGTTGGCAATTTCAGTTTCAAAGAGATCCTTGGTGAATGCTAGCTCTGACAGCAGCACTCCTGACACTGCCAAGGAGGAAAGATAGCTGAGGAGGAAAAAACACCATACCCTAACACCAAACCTATTATATGTATTATAGATGGCATCTGCAAGTAACTGGAAAGTTATTCAAATTGAGTCCGAACAGTACAACTCAAAAGATGAGATTTATAAAGTGCAGTAACAATTGTGCAAATGTTGGAGGTAGAAAAAGCAGCCCAACTGGAAAGAAGATACTAATTAAAGAACACAATGGGAATGCAATTTGGAAGAAAGGGAAGAGACAGGGAAGATGAGCCTAGAGAGCAGTGGAGGGGAGGATGGGCTTTCTTACTACGTTTGTAAACTTGTGATTCCACTCCAAGAACACAGAAAAAGAAGAAAAAAAGAATCCTCCTAGTCATATTTAGTAAAAACCTCTTCTCTTGCTATAGCTTCTTGGAAAGCAAGTTTTCAAGAGGGACAGACCAAAAAGGCTGGGAAATTCCAACTGGGAAAGGAAGTAGGGAGCACAAACTCCAAGACAGACTCACTCTTGGAAGAGCAAGGGGTCAGCTCTCCAGCATCACAAACTGCCTCCAGGGCAGGTAAAGCAAAGGAGCTCGGAGGAAGGAGCACAGGCATGGTGTGAAGCTATGCTCAAGTGAGCAGATTACCCCCCTCAGGAGTGATTGCTGGGAGACATACCAAAAGGACTCCCGTGTAGCAGCTGAGAGCTACACTGCCAATATATTTCCTTTATTTTAATTCTTAGAACTTTGTAATCAAGGGCCAACCCTTGCACCTTGCTGAAATTTATTCTACTAATTCTTTCCCTTCTTTTCTAATAGTAGTAACAGTGGTCTTAAGATGACTTAGAGCGCGATACACTGTGTGTTGTTTTGGTCTTATTATTAAACAAATCTTTTTCAGATTCCAGCCTCAGCTACCTTGTGCAACTTGCTTGTTTCCATGTAGGTGAAATGAAGACCTGTGGACATGTACTGGAGCTGCAGCTGGGAACTGAAGTAGGCCTATTAACTGGGATTTAACAGCCATCCGCCTCCTCTTCTATGCCTTCTGTTGCCTGAATAGAGGTCAAAGTTGTCAAGGCAGCAATTTGCATAATCTGTTACTGCTATAATTTCTATTCAAATGCTATTTTTAAAGCAGAAGCAGTAACAGAGGTTTAGCTGGAATGTTACTGATTAAAATAGCGTTATGATTTTATTTAGTAAGTTAGTCAAGAAGGCATGAATTGTCATTGCAAGCTTTAATTGTCTGTCATTAAAAAATTTGTGGTGTTTTGTCATCAGTGACCCTGGATTATTTATGACATATAGTTAATGCTGTATCTGAATGCAGCTTTCCTTCTGTGCCAGAGCTTTAACAAAGCTGCTCATCCATGGGTTTATTCATTTTGTTATACTAGGAACAGGAAACACTCAAAAGATGCATCAGGGAATCAACCTCAGATGAATAGCAGGAGCACTGTTATAAACCATAACATCTTTAGTGACTGATATGCTCGTTAGATAAACATGACAGTTGCTTGAAAAATACCAGCACCAACCCTTCAACATGATCTCCTGACAAAAAAAATACACATGAATTTTTGATACATGGGATGCAAGGGTTTGGCTGACTGGCCCCTTGGGATTTAGACCACAAATAAGTTTTGTTTTTACTGCAACAAAGTATGAAATTACATTTATGTGGGTTTAGTCCAAAACCAGATAGCCCATCAACAGATCTGATGAAAGGAAATTGAAACAATGCAAGCATCATAAAGACAGGGGATGAAATGTAAAATCTGGAGGCTGAAGTCTTTTGGAATTGCGCTAGAAGATGAAGACGATGCCGTAGGTGGTCTCAGCCTTCATCATCCTAGAGGTATAAAAGCATTATATAGAAAATTTAGAGCGGGTTAACTCTGCTCATGACGAAGAGTCTCAGACGAGAGCAGGCAAAAAAATAAAGTGTGTTTGGCTTCAGGTAAAGACCTTGCCAGTTGATGGAAAAGAGCAATATGAAAAAGGTGGTGGAGAGGAGTAGGAAAAAGTAGCAGACTGCAGAGCACAAGCTCTCTCTATATAATGTATATTATAGCACAAAGAAAGGAAAGAGTCAGCAATTCTGTGAAAAAATACTTAGCCTATCTCTACAATACATTGTAGGTTGTCAGAGCCAGTCTATGAGCTCATGTGTCCAGAAACTTCAGTAGAAGGGAAACATTCGATCTATGTTTTTCAAAGGATGACTTAACAGAACATGGACTTCACCTTCCACTACAACTAATTCTGAGCAGAGCCTTTACAAATTCAAGTCCCATGAAAATCCAAGCCTAAAATATGGATTTAAAAATCTGCATTGTAACTGGCAAGCAGAGAAACCATATCCTTCTTTGCCATATTCAGTGGTGAGACCTGGAAGGCGGCCAACCTCCCTCAATGCCAGAAGGGCTGGGCAGGGGCACTGTGGATCAACACTGGCCCTCCTCATTTCTCCAGTTGATGAGCCATGCCCACCATCCCAACCTGCCAACGTGAAATACGTCACTTTCTCACCTGATCTAAACGATTATTGTTGGTGCTGTTGTACTTACAAAGACAACTGCTCATCTTGACTCTAGGAGAAAGCAGAACCATAGTAATACGTTTGGCAGATGGACGCTTCCCTGCACCATAAGCTCAGTGAGCAGGTTTATGCAGAGTGAGTGTCGTGATGTCAGGCTGTCAGCTACCCCACTTTTCACCTCAAAATGTGCCATTCTTTTTGGGCCACAAGATGTATTTATAGGCAAATGCTCTGCTGTGTAACCATGCACACACAAGCTAACTCCAGTCTAACAAGTACATGCTAGCAGAGAACAGTAGATACAGTGGGCTTGAGCCTGGATGCATGCAAGCTCCATGTGGGCTTTAAAAGCCACGCCAAACTCTCTTGCCACACCTTTACTGTTACTCGTATTTTAGCAATGAGACTGATACTATCTTGGATAAATCTTTTGGTGCCGCAGTTATGTCTCTCATGCAACACACACATAGTCTGGAATGGCTTCACCTTCCTCAGCAGAACAAGAACCGCAGCTGTTATGAGCTGCCAATCTTTGCTGCAGAACTTGCCACAGAGAAGTTTAGCTTCTGAGACAAATCTTCCAAAGACTGAGTGGATCTTTTGAAAAGCACAGTCATGAGAAAGCCCAGAGGTGCTCAAATCCTTCCAAGAGCTCCTATTCTTAAAACTGCTTAGTTTATTCAAAATGGGATTTGAAACCTCTGAAAGACAGAAAACAACATATTTTATGGAACTGGAAAAAGAAAGGGTATTTCCCCTTATGTGTGATGATGTGCTTATCATCAGTTGGTGCATCCAGTAACTTCAAGGCATTGCAAATCAGGCAGTCCGGTCTTGTCCCTCCTCTCCAAACCTTGTATTTTCATTGCTGAATAGCTAAGTAACATACCGACAGCTTTTGATACTACCTTCAGCTTTTATAAAACAAACCAAGGAGTGGATTAGTTGCGCAGAATGTCCTAGATGCTATCAACCTAATTGGGAACAAATGTCCTCGGGGATATGTACTGTGACTCTTCCTCTTTCCTGCCTTTCTTGCATACAGAGAACTGGGAATTTGTTTTACAATACAAGAAACAAAAATACAATTAAACATCCTTCCTAGGGCTTCAACTGCCTATTTTAGCATACACGTTATTTTAAAGAGTTCTAAGTAATTTGGAACGTTCAGACTTCAGAGGGAGAAGAAAGGAACAGTTTGTTCATATTTCCTATTTTTATTTTCTATTTTCAGAACAGGATGTTGGGTGATAAAGAAGAAAATGCCACCCAGGCAGAATGTAAATTCACATGTGCTATATTACCACTGGGACAGTGTTCAAATCCCCTGAAAGTCCTGAAAAAGCAGGGAGATTACACCACCTTCTGGACAAAACTTTTTAAGTCACACATACAGTTACTTTGCTTCACAATAATGGATGGGAAGGTGCCATGTAAGCATTATGCGGTTATTTACTTCCCAAGACCAACCTCATGTTCTACCTCCACACAAAACTTAGAATTTTCATCTTCTGTAGAAAACTTTCATACACAGTGATTCCTCTTGAGAGTATTATTTAGGGAAAGCACAAAGCTGTTTTAGAGTGTGAGGCAAAAGAAAAGACAGCATGTTTGGAGTCTCCAAAGTTTTTGAACATTTGAATGTGTTCAAAGTTTTCCCAAATTCTGTTTTAAGAAAGTAGCAGATACAAAGAAGTGATGCAAAAAAAATAAACTTCAGAATTTAAATTGAATCTCATCCAAGCTGCTTTTACTCTCACATCAAGAGTGCAGATACTTGTAGGAGAGAGAAAGATTGTGCATTTGTGCACAAGAGATGAGCCAATATATTCCCTTTCCACATACCAGTCACAATCCTCTCCAGAAAGTACGGCTCATGAGAAGCAGGCAGACTATCAGAAGCTGCAGATCGCTTGTCCTAATTTTTTCTTTCCTTTCATTTTGTGCTGAACAAAGGCAGAATATAAGATGATCACTACTTAAGGACATTGCACAAAAAGCAACGCCTCCTTCCATCAGACTTCTTTCAACATTTCTTACCCAGAGATTTTGCCCTTGGAGGCTGTGCCTGCAAAGACATCCATTCCAGTTCTCTGAGGGAAAAAACTGTGGGATCTTCCCTCCTCCCTTTGCTTTCTTCATGTCACGAAGAGTCAACTCTTCCAGCAATGACTCTCAGTTCCTGAACATTTCCAAATGCATAGTACCCACATCTTGCCAGAGCAGCCCAAGAACAGGGTGAGAGAAAGGCTGCCACAAGAACTTAATATTAAAGGTATCAGTCAGACTACAGGGAGCACTGCTAAAAAAGTGATGGCCTGGAAGGGGGGATGAGGAAAGAAAGAAAAGCCTCTCTCAGCCTCCTCCACTTGCAAAGAGTTTCATTTTGACAAGGAGTGGGAAAATGCTCTTTTCCACTTCCAGCACAGGAATCCTCTGAAGGCATGCCCCACCTTCAGTGCTGCCCTGGCACAAGAACACTCTTCAGCACGGTGCAAAGGCTTCCCGGGTCAATCCCACCTTTCTCCTAACTCCAACAAAGGCTACCTCACAAGATCTCAGCCTTGCAATAATGACAAATGGCAGCATCTCCCTCCTTACCGCGTTTAAAGAGAAGGGGGAGCTCATAAATTGAAAATGTCAAGACTGTGTCACTAGTATGCATGAACAGAATGGATTTAAAATATCAGTAAGTTTATATTACCCTGGGTAATACCGCTACTATGGTTAAAAACATTCCCCGTAAATGTAATTCTTGAAGAGAATCACATTTGTACTGCATTTTCAAAAAAAGCACATTTTACAGTTTACCTGAACAATATATTTTCTTCCAGCTGACAGCATGAGTAATTTCACTGCACGCAATAAAATTCACTGTTTGAAAAGCTTAAGTCAGTCTTCTTGTTTAGAATACGATCTACACATTCTCCATGCAAAATGTAACGTTCAAGAAACAAAGATTTTTCTTCTGGTATTGGGAAGAATTGTTTTTATCGGGTTTCTGGTGCCAAAGAGAATTTATGAACTCCTGCAGAAAGGTGAGAGGATATGGGCTATTTCTGAGGTGATAAAAAACATGTCATTGCCTATTCTTTTATATTAGATGCTGTTAACTTTTACTCTGCGCTAAAGAAGTTGACAAGGCAGAAGAAAATTCTATGTTTCGCTGTGTATAGCATGTATCTTCTGCCTCTGAAAAACACCAAAGATACGAAACCCACATGTGCCCATTTCAAAAGAAACGGTTAAGTATTCTCCACTTTCTGGCTACCAGCCAGGCTACAGAAGTGAGCTGCAGCCAGCAAAAATGAACAAGACTGACCAATTATTTTTCCTTCAGTCGTGCTCCTGAGAGTGAGGAGAGTTTTTACATGTAAAGGTATGCTATAACTATTTCAGGCCTTTCAAAGAGTTAAGGAATACTTCTAAATTTTGAAGTAAATATAATCCAAGGCTCTGCAGTTCCCATGCTGGGGAACAAAGACAAAATTTTGAGCAAATTTCACTGTGTTAGCAAATAAATCTAGTAAACACAGTAATTTAAAATTTATTCTACCCATCTATCGATCCATCTATTTATTCAACAATCGGTTCCGACTCCTCCCTTTTGATCTCTTGTCAAAGGCAGTTCTGGCTGTTGAGACAGGAGTTTGTCACTTTGGACAAGACAGACATCAAAAAAAGAGTCCTTCTGCAATTCTTGACTTTGTATCAACGTTAAGAAAATACTTAATTTCAAGGTGAGAGTGGAAAAGGATAAAAACAGGAAGCCTGTAGCTCTAACATATTCTACAAGATAAATCCAGGTTGGTTCCAATGACAACTTTAGCACCACAAAGACCTTTCACATTTGGTTGCACATTGTTATAAAATACACAAGTCAGAATATTTGGCATCTGGATTAGCTGAAGGAAACATTTTTATTAAGGCACTGAAGAAAATTATCCTCCTAGTGTCCTCAGACACTAAAATTTCCTGTCATGCAGAATTGCCAACTTTTTTAAACTCCCAAAACTTGAGAAAAAATTGGTGTGCATTTCAAAATGTGACATCGTCAAAAATACACAGAAGCTGGCAAGCAAAATATATCTTAAAAATCTCAAGAACCAACTGTTAGTGATAATGTCTAAACAGTCAACTGCATTTCACACTTTTAACTTTTTTTATATATTTTACCTTTCTTCAGTTTCCTTCTGCCAGTGTATGTAAAAGAAATCATTAGCAACACCACCAAAAGCACTGAAGTCATATTGCATTAAGCAGTCATCTGTATCAATACAGGTATAGACAGACACCCGCACTTGCATTTCTGTTCTCTGTGATGTAAATGTCCCACTAACTATCCGATCAATAGAGCCACAGTTTTACTGATCTTCTGCTTCAGAACAATAGCAGCAAAGTATTTCTGAGGATTAAAAGGCTACAGGCTTTGTTTTCTAGCTAGGAGGAGGACACTAAGCAATAAATGCTGTTAAGTGCTGTCTCAGATGAGAAATTTTACTACAGACACAAAAGAAACAGAGCAGCTTGAATATGGCTTGCATGGTTAAAAGAAACAGAGGTGAGAAAAAGTTTCCGTATTTCCTGCTTTCTGTTAACATCAACCTATACTGAAGGTTCCTGATAAGAAGAAGTTTGCTTGGATGGAAGCAGTAGTGATCTGGTGCCTGCCCAAAGCACCTGTAATGAGGGAGGAGAGTCCCAACTTTGGGAAGAGGAAGGGGTTCAACCCAGAACTCCTGCAGACGTATCTTAAATGCACATGTGATTTTATGGGTTTGATAACATCCAGCAGTTTGCTTCATACAGCAAGAGGTAGGTGCTTTTAATTTCGTTTAGATTATGATAATGGTGGGACAGCAATCACCAATTTCCTATTCTGCTTTCTCATCTCTGTAATCCACTGAAGCAACACTGGATGGAAATCGCCTTCCTTCAGTCACTTTCTGCTTCAAAGCAGCTCTACAAATCCAGTAGATCTGCTTACTGCGGTGGACGCTGGTGCAGAGATTCACTGACCTGGGAGCGAGTCACCTTTCTGTACACGGTCCTTCTCCGTGTTTTTCTCATCTCAGCCTTTTCAACTGACAAAAGGTAAGTTCTGGAAAGGCTTTATTTTCTTTACACAAAAAGAGGAAAGACCGCCATAAGAGTATCTCAGGTGGAGCAGCAGGTCAGCAGACAAAACTGTAAATTGCATAGATTTAAGCTGTAAGTGTTAGTTGCAACAAAAAGTCAGTTTTGGCCCAAAGTATCTGCTGCTTTGCGGGATCACCACACAGCTGGGCAGAATAACATCTCTTCTCAGCACTTCATGATGCAACAGCAGAGGGTGTTGCAGATCAGGTCTAAGGTGCTCTGAGGAGAACGATGTAGGATTTCTTACACAGCATTTGTTTGTTTTGGGGTTTTTTTGTTTTTTTTTTCTTTCTGGCTGATTCTGTTAAGTTTTTGCAAGCTTTAGCACCAACGCAGAAATAACCTGAAAATAATAACGATTGGAAAAAAACACCAAACATATGCATGTATGAAGAGAGGCGGAAAGAGTTAACACAAGGAAACTGTTTCCTTTTTATTATTCCTTGTCAATAAATGAATGGGAAAAATAAACCAAAAGTGTAATCCACATGGGGAATACTGAAGGAAAGAAATGAACCTTCAGACATGACACAAGACCAGTCATACACATGAAATCCCAGAGGAAATCACTATCCTGAAGTAGGGGATCAAATGTTCCCCAGATACTGCAATATACACAGAGAAGAGAAAGATTATCCAGCACAATTCTGGGAGATTCCTTTCTTCACACCTGATAATTTCCAGGGCACCCTGATGAAAACTGAGACCCTACGCCCTGTTTGTCAGCTTCCATTGTAAGAGAAGTGAAAATCCATGATGCACAGAACAGCTGAGGAAGTCCTACAGATTCCCAAAGAAAAGTCTGCTCATTGCAATGAGAACATCCTTCTATTGATCCCCGTGCCTCCCTCTTGTCTAACAAACATCCCCATGGGAAAACCTTGGAGACTGAATTGTGCAAACCTTTAGGAAGATTTCCACATACCACAAATGTAGAGCTTTTTATTTTTTAATTTACAAAGAAAAGAGAATAACTGATCCAAAACTGGGCACTACTCTCATGTCAATACTGTGTCTGTTACTGAGCAAAAGAGCTCCATGGCTGGATATAGCACCACAACAAAGTAATACTCACACCTTCTAAATAGTTGCCTTAACTGCCTTATTGCAAGCAGATAACGACCCACTGAAATCATGTTCAGAGGAGGAATGCCAGACTTTCCCTGTAATATCTGCATCACTGCTAAATACAAAATTTTCAAAGATGCATCCTGGAAGCAGGCTTTGGTGGACAGTCAGCCATAATTCCTGGTTATGGACAGAAAGCCATAATTTCTCCAAAGGGACTGATTACTCTAATAGCTGCACTCAGTCAAAAGCCAGCCATCAGCTGCATGCATTACAAACAAAATTCAATCTTTGATCCATGTGTTTTTAATATACAGAATGGTACAAAACACACATTTCAGTGGCTGTAGGCATTTCACAGTGACATGAATGCAATCAAGTCGCCAAGCAAGAAGGGAAGTTTTACCCCTCCCTGGTTCATACGATGTTGATGGCCCAGACAAATGTAAGCAGGAGATCAGTTCTGCCAGAATGACATGCACAGCCCCACAGAAGCATAGTATTTCTTGGTTTAGGCATAGGATGCAAGACTGCCTTCTAAAGAAGTTAGCAATAAATAAGCACTAGGAGGCATGGACTGACATGGAGAAGAGAGAACCCTTTCAGATTGACTCGGGGGTGCAAATTAAGGGGTAGATTAAGTGCTCTCTATTTTAATTTCCCTACTCAAGTCCACCTAAGTCCTCTTCCTGAGCATGCTTTGTGTGCTATAAATATGCATTCTTATTTGTACTTTACCTAAACTTAGTTTAACTGGAGGTTCATTTCACAGTAATTGGTTAATATCACAGCAACTCGTAGTCAAGGTTAAGGGAAAATAAATATCCTGGTACTGAAGAATTCCCAGAGTTGACAGCTCCCCAAACCACTTCTTGAAGGTTTACTTAGGTAGATATTGCTGACACCATTTTGAGAGTATTTTGACAGTATTATTTGAGAGCCGAGTATGACAGAACCAAAAGAAGAAAATGCCACTCTAGTGGTAAACTCTAGGGAAGCCTTCTGGCATGTGGCAAGATCATTGGAGCACCAAGTGCTCGCCCAGGAATGAAAACCACACAGTAACATTAAGAATAAAAGTAGAATATGCACCCTTTTCCCATCAATCAAATCTGCTTCCTAAAAGGGAGATAAATCTCTTCATTGACTCAATGAGACATAAACACTTACCCTTCAGCAGCCATGCAGATTTTCCCAAAGTTTCTAAAAGAATAGCTGTTTAATGGATAAAGTTACCTGGGTTTTTGTAGATGTTAAGCACATCCTTGAAATAATGAGGTAAGAATCTTTCTAATAAAAGCAGCACATCCTCCAACTCCTCCAGAATGCCCACAAGCAGAAAATTTTCATTAACATTCAGCTTTGCTCTTTCAAGGGCCCATTCACCAGGCTCCCTGTATGATATTAATGGAGGGAGGGAGAGGGAGGAGAGAGGGGAAAAAAAAAAAAAAGATTTTAAATATGCATTTACTTCAGGAATTCAAGTCAAGAACACAACTGAATCAAAAAATATTCAGTGTTGTACTTTCAAGAGAACATACCCCCCCACCCCCCAAACCTGAGTGGTTTACTGCATTTTTCCGCACAACATCTAGACTTGGTTTGGCATGTGAAAACATGATCACATTAAAAGGAGGTTAACTGCTGCCTGGAAGTACTCAGTTCTGTAGACATCTTTCGCTAAGTTGTTTAAAGGTCACACTTCTGTGAACTCCTGTATTTCAACTCAGAAGCACGGCCCATCTCACGGGAGGAACGACTTCCCTGGGTGATGAAAGGTGCTAAGGGGTGACAGGGTCCCTGAACCACATCAGCACTGCTGCAAGCAATCGCTGCCTGCTGTTACCCAGTGAATACCACACAGGGGGCTACCGACCAGTTTCCCACCCTGTCCTTCATCTTAACTTCTGCCAAAATCTCCAGGAGCTTCTCTTTCCGTGCCATTACCCCCAACTGCCCTATGGCTCCATTATGGGATTTGCGTTTGCTCTGACTGATACTGGTTTGAAGATCAGTTTAGGGTTATTCTATGTTTTTCCCCTCTGAGAGAAGCTGGCAGGACATCAGTACATCATTATGCTTCTCTCATAGTTTCATGGAAGCACAATTAGGTTCAACAAGCATATGACTCCTAAATCCCTTAGATGTACTTATATTAGTTTATGTCCTGGGAGCAGCAGTCAGCATTCATATTGATACAGGATATAATGCCAGTGCCCAGACTAAAGGAAATCAGCTTCTTCCAGGGTCCAGCTAGTATGATGAACATCTGAGTCACACAGACTACCTGAGAGGGGTAGAGATCACGCCTCTTGCCTGACTTCCATCAGACTATTGCAAATTGTATGTGATAGTGAACTTCCAACATTTGTCTGAGGCTCTTCTGATGACATGCAGAAAAGCTTATTGGTTTACATTCCCACTAGAGCAGACCTGGAGCAGGTTTTTCATTCCCTACCACCTTCTTTGCATTGGTTCCTTTCCTGGAAGA
>NW_010541615.1:41211-55628 GCF_000687285.1 Phaethon lepturus
CTACGATCCTCCTTCTTGCAGCTCCTAGTGAGATTAGGAAGTAGCTGAAGGAAGTGCAAGAGCATGATAGGAGACAGATCAGATTAACATCAGATCAGACAAGCTGCAGAGCGGTATTTCAATATGCTGTTTGGGAATCTCATAGAGGTATGGTGTGAAAGTAGTCAGGCGTGTCACTGTTGTTAAAGGGACTCCTCATATGTACACGTTAAGTGTGCAAACATAAGCATTTGCAAATGAGGCCAAAATGCATTAAAAAAAGTGTAATGAAATGAAGTCATGAGTCTGTTTTGATACTTAGAAACTGAGACATAAGAATGAATACATTTTCACTTGTTATTACTGCTACAAAAAAGTATGGCTTTTGAAAGAAAATTTTGAAGACGTACAGTTGTTGCATTATGGAGAAGCTGTAACAACAAATAAATAGAATACCTTTAAGTTGAACAAACTTAATAAAGAACATGCTGTGACCAACAAATGAAAGTATTTGAAAACAAGATGGTATTTAAAATTATTCACATATTATTGCATAAAAGTTTACTAAGCAGTATCAATAATACAGCGAAACGAGAATGGCATAGACATTCAAAATGAGCTAGCTCAATTACAGCAGTAGAAGGCTGCACTTTACATAGTTTTAAGCATGATTACTATTTCTTACATGGACACAGAAACCTGGAATTCCTCAGCTATAGACCTGAGACGAGCATCTGAGCAGAGCTAAAACATGCATTACAAAATTACAGCACAGGTAAAACGATTAATAAGCACATATGATCACTGCCATTCTCACCTTGCCAACCCAGAAAAGAAAAATCCACATAAATACATCCAGATTTGATGAATTATTTAAGTATTAAATGAAGAAAAAAAGAATAGTACTGCATTCGTATTATCCTCCTTATGCCAAAATATATGCATGCAGTTACCACATACAGCACTACACTGTACTTGCACTTTGCTCTTGTACTTCAAATAACTGTTGTCTCTTTATTACCAGTTTCTGATAAAATGTTGGCAACCGCTACTGCTGAACAAATTGGAATACCTTGTACATATTTACCTGCATCTTGGATGTTGTCCACAGAAATATGGTATGATGTAAAATAACCTAGGATTGGAACATTCAGGGTAGTTTTCAAGGATACATACATTAATGTCCTGTGGGGAAGAAAAGAAAAAAGAAAAAAAAAATAGAGGTTGAACACTGCATTTTTCTTTCTCTATTAAACATTTTCTTTATCTCATACTTTATACAGTCATTTCAGAGAATTGTGCTGAGGCTATACCAAATACCTTACAAGTCATCTACTGGTCAATTAATCTAGTTCTAAATATCATTAGAAAGTTTTTTTTTGGGGGGGGGGGATGTAGGAAAAATGATTTTGTCCTACAATGCAAAAAACACATTTATTTTTTCATAGCTGCAAATTATGCAATTATTATATTGAGATTACCGTGTGATTCAAAGTGGGACACATGGATCAACTTTCATATTGAGTTATCTTTAAAATATTCAGGAGATTATTTTCAGACTCTTCTTTCTTCTAAATATACCCTGGGGGAAACCTGAAGTAGCCAGAATAAATCAAATTGAGACAACAATTATTTTCTTTATTTTTTTTCTATTCTGCTTCATTCAATGCCTGGAATGAACAAACATTAAGTGGTAATTTGCACAGCTTGCTCTTGATATAAAAACATACATCACTTTTGATTACAATTCTGCACATTCCTCAGACGTTCAGAATTGAGCCTATTGTGTAAACTTTCACTGAGTAAAGGGCTTATTAGAAAGTATTTATCAATTTCATGATTTATCGTTCATCTAATTAGGAGCTACTTACCATTTTTCGACGACTAGGCATAGCTACTGAACCCTGGGGAACTGTATTCCATTTCTAGCTTTACTCTAGCACAACGATAAATGTATCTGCATGCGGGACTGAATTCCTCTACCCTTATCTAGTCTAATAGACCCTTCCTCTGCAAGCGGACCCACCGACTCCAGAGAGACGTACAGAGCAAAAAAAAAAGTGCAAGACAACACAAGCAAAGATGAAAGGATCTCATCTTTGCAAAAACCATCTTCATTCTTATTTAAAGACATGTGCTTTTATAATGCAACAGGCTTGATACACATCAATATCAAACCAATGGCTAACCAAATCCATACCTCACCAAGGAAATAAAACGCGATAGAGAACACTTCAGTGGGCAACATGCCCTCCGCAAAGACCGAAGCGCTTGGCAGTGCGGGAGGCATGGAGAGCATCCCCTGCTCTCCCAGGGCAGCGCGGGGTACAGGCCTCCGCTTCTGAGACCTCAGCGCAGAAAAGCTCTTCCCAGAAGTTCAGCCCTCACGCCTAACTTCGTTAGTGTCACATTTGGGTCCGTAAGCCTTTTAAAGTACATTCCTGTTTCCTCCTCTGTCTAACACTTACGTAAATCGAATTTTATAACCACATCAGAAGATCCTGGCCTGGGAAGCAAATCACATGGTGAGGAATCATCAAAGAAAACAACATAAAAATTGCCAACTGGGATACAAACAACCTTGCTCCCCCTTATGTATTTAAGCATACTGAGAAGGGCTGGCCTTAAATACGTACCAGAAGATTTATGGTCAAGATCTGAATTTTGACACTCAAGGCTCTGAAGCTAACCAGCCCCCCATTCTCAATGCTAGGAACGCTACTAAGAAATCTATTTGTGGCACAAGCAAAGTGTCCCTCCTATCATCTTGATAATTGTTTTTTTTTAAACATGAATTAAAAATTGCAGTTCTTAAAAGGCTTGTTGTGCTCTTACGACAGACACCACCAGAGATGTTTTCAGGGACGCTTATTTTCAGTTTCCAGAAGAAACTGCACAGACCTGCACTAAATTCATAAATTGCCTGGATTTAAAAAAATTGGAAATACTGTCCCAGCAATAGTTTAAATTATGTCGAAGCTGCCATCCACTTGATTAATGGATTAATTAGAAGGCAGAAGAACTATGTCAGATTTAGAAATTATTAGTATCACCCAATCAAGAGCTGTTCCTCCTTTCTCGCTCCTATACAAAGGTGAAGGGACATAAACTCACAGCAAAGAAACCTATTGTTTCTTTGCAAGAATAATGAATACAGTGAGTCAGAAAATATTCCCTGAGATAGATAAGAATCAATACCTGATCCAGGAGCCTAACAGAGACCTTTCTTTCTGAAAGCACTATTTGATTAATATGGCCGAAGAAACATTCAGACAGTAAAAGCAACGTAAATTTGCGAGGAAAATCCTGCAGCTTTAACAATTGCACAGCTTATATTTAGTCAGAAAGAGATTTTTAGTATTCCTTTTTAAGGGTAAACTGCTGTAGGATCACTGAAACAACCGGGATGGCACTAATCTAAACTATCGAGTGGCAATCCCCTTCAAATTTGATTTGTGGAAAGAATGCGAAAGGATGAGAGAGAAAAATCTTCCTCCCTCCTCACTGATGCACTCAAGGTTTCAGATAAAGGCCAGGTATGCTTTCATAGGAACCTACGATTTTTTGGCGCACAACGGCACGCTTTTCACGTTCCTGACGTCAGAAGCACCAGGTTTTACCCTGGGGTAAGAGCACTGCCCCGTTCCAGCCTGCGTGTGCCAGCAGCGCTGCGCGGCGCATCGCAGCTGCTGGCGGGTCCCGAGCCACCTGCAGCGCCGGCTCGCCTTTCCTACTTTCATGTATCCACACCTTGTGAAATAAATCACCAGCCACCAGCCGTCCCCTCAGAGGAGATTTTACTTGATGATAGTTATGCAGCTCCACGAGGCGTGAAGTCACTGTTTAATCAAGAGGTGGGGCGAAGGAAAGGCTGGCCGGAGGTGTGCTGGTCCTTACAAAACTTAAACACGGCTGAAGGAAGGAGCTCTTCGGTTGTGAGCGGGACTTAGAGGAATTTCGTTTTTTCCCCGAGCACGGAAAGCTAAGGTGAAATTCCATTATTCTAGGCAATGTTATTGTGTTATCCCAAGCAACGTTAATGCTACTCTTCCCAGTAAGAGCATGTTTTCCCAGCAGGACACAGATCTTTCAGGGCAGAAAGGTTTTTATGTGAAACAACAAATTGCAAGGTGACACATGTCAGCCTTGCTCATTTAAATCACTGGAGGAGCCTTGTAAAAAAAATTATTCAAACACAGCTCAGAAAGATACAGAAAGAAACAGAGCTACTTTGATCATACCCCTCCCCAATAAAGAAAGAGGAATTTTATTTTATTCCTCAGCTCCTGGCTACAATCCACACTGCTCATGTCCTGCTGGGCTTCTGTCTCCAGGAGGGCCCAGAACCAGCCCTGGGGCTGCAAGTAACAACAGGAACCATCTTTCTTTTTAATGGTACTGTATTTTTCTATTGTTACAATTTTGGCTGAAATTGTAAATTGGTAATGTCTACTTCCTTCCTCTGTAAAACTGTTTTTCCTATAAAAATCACAATGTGCCCTAATCTATTTATCGGTCAATGAGCCAGACTACTATCTATCAGAAATATATCAAAGGTGTGTTATTAATATATTTTTTTAAGTTAACAAACAAACTGTTTAATTTGCAATAGCAAGTTCACACATGTCATAAGAGGAAGTAGGCACATGATTAAAAATATTTCAAGGACACAAAATTCCTTTGAGAATTTTAAAGCTATAAAAAAAAAGCTAACTTGAAAGTATCTTTTGTGGAACAATAAACAATTTACTTAAGTTAATGTCTTTAACTCATTGCAAATGCTGTACTATAGACAAAAAGATGCGACCTTAGATTTGAGAGTTTGATTTTTTTTTTTCTCTCCTAATATAAAATCCTATAAGAGTACTGGGAGAAATAGTAACTTTTTTTGTCCAGCAGAAGGAACACATAGTTTTTTTTTAAAAGGAAATAATTCTTGGGCCTCAAAACATTCCCTATTTCTTGATCCTCAGCATCTCAACCAAAAATTACAGAAACACCAGACCCTGACATGGATGTACGGCAATTCTCTCAATTCTCCCTAAGAATTTAAAATAAGGAATCGTAACTCAAATACATACATGCCTTGCAAATATTTTTCCATTAATCATCCATTTATCTACGGGAAGCCATAAAACCGGCCTTTCACAATCAAAATGAAAAATATGACATATCTTTCCATGCCCTGCCTTTGTGGGATACTGCAACTTCTGTGAAACCAGCCCAGCCACGGTGCACGCTCCTTACCTAAGTTTGAAGGTTACAGATGTGAAGTTGAGGTGTGTCATGAAGGCTACAGAGGAAGCAGCGACCTAAATAAATACCTTTCAAGTCTCCATACAAGGAAATGAAATAAAACGATGTGGAAAACCAGTGAGTGAGCCCAGTCTACAGTGACCTCTCCTGCATACAATGTTGTTCTTCATACGCCGCTACAGTCGGCGGCGCAGCCCAGTCCTCACTGTGGCCAGCCAAGGAAAATTCTTCTGCTCTGCTGAGAGCCCCCAAGAATCCTCTCGCGGCTTGTAAAATGTTTTCTCACATACTTGCTCGGTGTTTTTAAAGAGGTCACACTGACCGTTACATCCTGAGGACACCGTTGCATCATATGAACTAAATACAACCACACTGAAAAAAAAAATTCTGCTGCTTTCTCTGACCCCAGCTAGGGAGCTCTGGGTGGCCGCAGAGTGATGGCGAAGAAAATGTAAACACGACAGCTCAGAAAAGGGTTCACAAGTGTAAATATGAAATGAAAGAAGGAAAAGCAAAACCTCCTACTTTGTAAGGCTACATCGAAAAGTCAAGGTATAGTTGGCATGAAGGTTTTCCAATATAAATGTAACATGACTTACTAAATCTTATTTAGAAGCACAAATTATTTACATATTTTTATGGAAAATAAACCATAATGCAACACATTTTTAACCCTAGTTAGAGAGGTTTTGACTTCATCAGGTGATTATTTAATGTTTCTATTCAATCTCAGTCAAGTATTTGTCTAACTAGAGCCACACAGCAGCAAGATGACATGCTTTGATATTTCAAATTTTGGAGGCATTTGGTACTTGTTCATGCGTCTATGCTAACGGCACTGCCAACAGGTTGCTGTGGGGTGGGCAGGTGCTGGGCATCACCTCCCAAGCCAGCACTGCCAACACAGCCCAACACAGTTTATGTCCCCAAATCCCCTGCACCGGCTGCGATTGTGCCTTTGCTCCTGTACAGGCTTTGGCAGCTCAAAAAGCAACAGAAACCCTTTTCTTTCCCTTTGTTGCCTTCTGGTCTTCTACCAAAAAGAAGGAACAACATGGGGCTCACTTGCAGAAATGCCGCAATGCCACCACAGCACTGCTCCGCTCCAGCTGTGCAAGGCATGTGCCCCTTGGAGCCACATAGGCCACATTTAATAACTTCAGTCTCCATGTGCATTTCTTTTAGTCTTTTTGCCAACGTGGTCATTGTAACGACTGGGAAACAGTCACCAGAGCACGTGGCTGTTTCACCCTGGCACTGACTGTCCAAATACTGCCACCGGTGTAAGAGCCACCCACGATCCCAGCATTTTCTTCTGTGGCACCATGAAACCCACAAATGTGTCCTCAGTTCAGCTGGGATGGAGGTAATTTTCTTCACAGAAGCTAGTATGAGGCTATGTTTTGGATCTGGGATGAAAAAATGTTGATAACATACTGGTGTTTTTAGCTGTTGCTAAGCAGTCAAGGACTGTCCAGCTTTCCATGCTCTGCCCTGCCAGCAACAGGGCTGAGGGTGCACAGGGAGCTGGGAGGGGGCACAGCCAGGACAACTGACCAAACGGATATTCCATACCATATGATGTCATGCCCAGTATATAAACTGGAGGAGTTGGCTGGGGAGGTGCTGCGGCTCGGGAACTAACTGGGCATCGGTCAGCAGGTGGTGAGCAACTGCGCTGTGCATCACTTGTTTTGTATGGTTTTTTATCATTATCTTTTGCTTGTTTGTTTGTTTCCTGTCCTATTAAACTGTCTTTATCGCAGCCCACGAGTTCTAACCTTTTTCTTTTCCAATTCTCTCCCCCATCCCACTGGGAAGGTAAGCAAAGAGCTGTGTGGTTGTTTTGGCTACCTGCTGGGTTAAACCACAACAGAATGCCAGGGACGACTTCCCTCTTCTTAGCTCCCTGGCAGATCTCGGCTAGTTACTGATGAGACAGCAGAAGTGGGCCTCGCGTTTCATCCTGAAAAGGATCTCAACTGCTGCGACAGAGAAGACTAGAGCTATGAGAGACATGCGGTAAGGCTAATCCCCTGGTGGGCCCATGCAACAGACGTAGGTCTGGCTTGGGATGACAGATGCTACAGCAGATGGAGGCCAGCGACAGAATTTTGGGGACTGGAGCACAAAACACAGAAGTGCTTGGGGTACCCAAACAGCTTGGGTTGTGCTCCCCAAAGTCAACCTCTTCTAGTTGGCTTTCACCATCGCTTTCCTGCTTAAAGGTCAAGAGGTATGTCACTTTACCTTTGACAAACAGTACATTTGAAAGCTGAGCTAAGGTTTGCATTTTAAAACTAGTTTTCAGTCACAGATAATATTCCTTTCAACTCTTTCTCGCTTGGTGTGCCTCTTTTTGAACAGATACACTTCTGAATGCTTTGTACAGCTCTTGAAAGGCTGCACAGACATTTCACACCTTTGCAGGTATTCAAGTTCCTTTCCTCCACATATAGGAGGTGAAAAAATGCTTTTTTAAAAAAAAAAATCCTTGATCTCTTCAATTCCCAGAAAACCCTCATTATAATTTCTTCAACAAACTGCTCTTTGCCTTCAGCTAAACCATATATTCGATAAAAAGCAGCAGCAAAAGCAACTGGAGAATGAAGAGAAGAAAAGAGCCCTCTCATCACGCATACTTGTGTAAGGTCCGGCGCACTGCTAGAAAAGGAGACAGTGTAATAGCCTACGCAGCAGATCAGAAGAATATCCTTTAGAAAGTCTCAGAGGCTCCTAGCAGCAGCACATTGGCGAGCAAAAGCACCCCGTAGAGCCAGCTCATTTGATTCAAGCTGCTGTCCTCCAGCCTTCTTAGTTAAAGGTTACTTCAAAACAGAAGCTGTCCTGAAAAACAAAGCAGTGTGCTCTTGTAAATGTGTTGGGCTTTTTCCCCCTAAATAATTTTTCACTTATTATCTGGAAGCAGATTCTCTGCCCTTCTCCACTTTTCCAATTCTTCTTCTACAGCCAACACTGCTGTCGACAAATCGTTAGTCAACCACTCATTTTGACACGTGGGGCTGTTTACCTACAAGCTACAGCAAGGTCTCTCTCTTGCAGATGACTGGCTGTGCTGCAGGTGAACAGAAGTCCCGGGGACGGCGGGGAGGTGGCAGCATGCTGTCAGTAGCCAGGGGCTATCAAGGCCAACCCAGAATCTTGCAGAGAGCCCCTAGGAGTCCCCAGGAAACAATGAGGACAACTGGGAGGACTGGACCCTGCGGTGTGTTCCTGACTATTCACTGGGCTGGTTTTGAAAAGACACTTATGAAAAGTTACCGCATACAGAGTTGTTCTGGGGAAATGACAGCTACAGACGGAGGCAACGTTCAAGTGGCCACCCTTCAACTCTTCTCCGTATCAGCCGTCCAGCTAGGCTACTGCAAGCCAAAAGGGTCCAGAGACGTATTATTCCCTCTCTGAGAGTGAGCTCCCTCTCTGGCATTACTGGTCTGGGTAGCAAGTCACACCAACATGTTGGCTTGAAGCCAGTCAACCACGTATACAAGAAAAAAATGTATCACAGAAGTGGAGAACATAAAGGCCTCTGCTTTGAAAACTTTTCTTTTTAATTAAAAATGCACTCTAGAAATTTAAAAAAGCCCCTAATTCTCCAATGTTTAATCTAAATAAAGGAAAAGAAGCATTTTTGTTCACTCTTTAGCATGGCACTCTCTCTCATGAGTAGGACTGCTACACTTTCCTCTTCTGAGACTCCAGCTCAGAGACTCGATGGACAGAGAAGACAGGCCAGACAGCCCTCCTTCCCTCCAGGCAGGGGGAAGCCCACCAGCCATCTTACAAAAGGCTGGAGGGAGCTGCCTGCAAGTGCTCTTAGTTGGCTTGAGAAAATAAAAGTATTTCAGGTACTTGTGATAAAATCTTGGAAAGCCTGGAAAGAGGGTTGGTTCCCCCCTGACCCAACCCCCCAGTGTCATCTCCAGGGAATGAGTTTTCACCAATTAACATGTTTAGATCAAAACTGAACTGCTCTGTATGCAAAACAGCATCCAAATGTAAAGGTTTGAGCAGTTATGTCTGTTGTTATCTATGTATGACTGCTGCTCTCACAGACAAAAATGGCTTTAATCTAGACAACACGTACGGTCACCACCTCACCTTCGCACACCCGCTTCTCTGGGGTGGTACCACCACACTGCACCAGGCAGCAGCAGCAATGCCATAACCCTCCACAGCTTTCTGCTAAGACTTCTTCACCTGTGGTTACAGGGACAGCTTACAGACTTACACTAAATATTTCTATTTCACACGCTCCAGGGTAGCACATTAATGCTGCATTTGAGAGAGGGGGTGGGAAGTTTACAGAATCCTTGGCAACTATTGATGACGAGATAAAACCTAAACATTAGCAGAGAGAGTATAATAAGGACTATATACGTCTTCTATTCCTCTTGTCAAAGCTTGATACTTTTCCTGAGTAACTGCATTGGTAGGCTAGACATTTATACTTGCAAGTTAATGAAACTTCATTTTGTTTCAAAGTACGACATATTTTTTCTTTAATTAAAAAAGCTTGTATTGTAAGAGTAAAATTATTCACGAGTATAATTATTCAATTTATTCAAAATTCTATTATGAAAACCTGGAGAAAAAAATAAAAGTATTTTCAAATGTTAGGATATGAAGGCTGGTTCAGTTAAGTCTTTTAATTGTGTTCTAATGAGGAAACCTGACTTTTTAAAGCTAGCCTAGAGTAGCCTACGGTTTGCTTAGATTCAATTTGTGCTATCCTTACATCAGCATAGATTTCCTTGATTTTTTTTTTTTTTTTGGTAGAGGATAATTCTGGGTTTTCTTTGAATTGACTTTCCACTTTTTTCTGGCAAAATACATGTTTTTCTTTTTTTCCCCCAGACCACATAAGCAAATAGGCTGCCATGTTTAATTCCCACTTTTTTCTTTTTGATGGACTCCTCTGGCTGGGTTAATTTGCTTGGCTGTTCTGCCAACAATGTATTCAGCTCTTCTTCCTGGCATCTTAGCAAGTGAAGCAGCAGCTAACAAAACAGTGTCTTCTGTTAGCCGCCTACATTTTCAGTTCGTGCAGGCATAAATTATTCATTCATATATAAACTTTTGCTGGCATTAACATAGCAGAGGTGATGAACTATGCACACAATCCCACTATTTAGATGTAACAAACATTAAACACATCTGCAGATTCCAATTATCTAACTTATAATGATGAATAACATCGAGAAAATACGTAGGTAGATATATTTCTCTCTTCTCTGTTACCAGAAATCATATTAGCAATTTGTCAAAGACCAGTTTTACCAACTGGAACGGAATCACTTCATAGTTGTAAGTAGGCACCTTCTCATAGCTTTCTTTTCCATCACTTTTGTATTTTTCACCTTAAACCGCCTTAGTATGGGAAATATGTGAAAAAAAATAGAAAGAAATTATGCCAAAAAAAAGGGAGACTGTCTGCCAGCTGGAAGAAGTGTATAAACATTAAATAACCATCCTGTTACAGAGGGCACAGATCCAGGGAAGACCAAAAATACAGACCATTATACTGCGATCAAGAATGAATCCCAGTGGCAACTGACAGCAGGGAGACAGTACATCTGTTAATTCTGTTTACTAACACCTCTTCATAAAAGAACCTGGAAAATTAGTCTGCTCGGATGATGACCCTTAATAAAGTCAATTAGGGATGGCATATATTCAATTCTGCGAATGCTGAGCAGGAATACCCCTCACCTCAAGGATTTCTCAGCCCTCCCTAATGCAGTGCTGCTGGACCCTAGCCAACAGATGCCTGTGAGAAAAGCAGCGAGTCAAGAGGTACACCCATCAATTTATGCAATCACGAAAGGTAGTTCTGGAACACAGATAAAGTTGTTCGTCGACAGATGACAGCTTCAGCCTGGAGCTGACTACAAGGCTGAAGTCAGCGGGCTGGAAGTAGGCAAAGATGCAGCTGGTGGGTGAGGGTCCTTCTGGCAGGGTGGTCTCACCGTGCCCGGTGATGCAGCGCAGTCCTGGCTGCTGCCCGTCCCCGCAAGAAAGGCTGTTACAGAAGACCCTGTCCTCGAGAAGCATTTTAGTTTAATCTTTGGTAAGGGAGAACCAAGTTTATCTAAACCAGGGTTGTCATTTGTCCAGTCTGTTCATAAAAACGTCCGTACCTGCTCTAATTCGTATCAGTGCTTTATTGCTCCTACTGTCAGGAAACCTTTACTAACATCTGATACAAAACCACCTTAAAGTAATTCAAGGAAACTCCTTTTTGTCCTGATCTTGATGAACTCAAGGAATAACTGCAGGACATCTGCTTCACAGCATATTTTTATTCATCGGAAGATTTACATTACCCTACAGTATGTTCTTTTTAAGATCCTCTTCTGGACTCTCTTCAATTTCTTAGAAGTCCTAAAACAGAACACTTGTAACTTAGGCTTTTTCAGCCTGAAGTAAAGCAGAAAAGACCCTGCTGGCACATTACGGAAGTTCTCATCTGAACAAGAGCGCACCATGAAGGCAATTAAGAGATAATTTCCTACCTCTGGCTCCTGGAACCCAGCATGTTCTGTTTGACTTAAAATGCTGGATCCCTGACACCAACCTGCTACATATTTTTTAAAAACACGAACTGGAGAAGATACAGGGGAAGTCACTGTATAACACTGCAGATCATCGCCTCGCTAATACCCCACTCTGTTAATGTTAAAAGCCTTGCCGTCCAGCCAAGCACTTTATAATACTAAGACTCAGCGTGTCCTGGATTGAGAGCAAGTCCTGCTCACAACTGAGCGGTGATATGCATTACAGATAGCTCAGAATGAAAAATCATGTCATGAAAAATACCACAGGAGATCTGGGATGCTTTTATATACAGAAAAGGGCCCTCTAGAGGGGGCATTAGTCAGGACAAAACCAGTCTCAAACTGAAGTGACAGCCAAAGATTCTTTAGAAAAAATGGATCAAATGAACAGAAGATTGCCAGAACCAGCTAACACTAGAGGACACTATAATGAGGAACACAACCAGCAAGGGGAAAAAAAAAAAATCAACATCAGCAGAGAAAGCTGTGCCCCTCCAACTTCCAGCAGGTCTTTGATTCAGTCATTAAAGATTTGGTAAAAGCAGTCCTGCGTTCCTACATTCTCATGGAAAAAAAACCAAACAAACAGAGAAGGGGCTGGTAAAGGATAGGAAGCTGAGGACAGGAATAAAATGACTAGTTTTCTTAGCAAAATGAGACACTGAGTAGGGTCACACAGCACCTGTGCTGAAACATCTCTTGTGCATAACACAAAGAAGGGTTAACAGTAAAGTAGCACATCTTTCAGGGAATATTAATGAGAGCAGATAAGAAATCTGACCTCAGGTAGTTACAGAAGGACCCTATAATGCTGAACAGGCAACAAAACGCTGGTAAATTCAGTGCTGGCAAATGCATAGGTCCTTGCAACAGGATACTCTGGATGACAAAGGTGTAACTGGGCTTTGAAAAAAAAGAATCCAAAAGAAAAATAATAAAAAAAGAAAAAAAAAAAAAAGATATATTCATAGAAGAAAGGTCTATCGAGGGCTATTAAACACAGATACAGAAGCAACTTCTGGCTCAGGAAACTGGTAAACAGAAGAACATCAGAAGCTGGGAGGACACCGGAGGGGAAGCAACCCCTTAGTCTCTCCCCAGCTTGTACTGACTTCCCTGGCTGGGCTGGATGGTGCTCATGTCTCAAGAAGGGCTTAATGCAGAAAGTTCACACCTTTACATATGACACAGTGTAATTTGCACAGATACCATGGGTTTTAAATGTTTCAAAATATTACTTCTTTGCTACAATACAGGAAAGACTATTTTAATAACGAGACGTTTCTGTAGTTTCACATTTTTCTCACGTCTTCTCTCCCAGGTCAAATGTTATTCATTTAAAGCTTGACCGCATGCACAGAAATTACACTTAGAAGGTTTTAGCCCAAATCTCAAACACATATACTAACAGAAAGGCGTTTAAGTTCTATGAATGCCACATCACCTTGAAGCTAGCATTACACTGTTTTTAGCAGAGGTCCACAAAAAATAGTTTTAACACCACAAAAGTTTAAAAGAGGCTTATTAAAACAAATATCAGAATTCCAAATGGTAAAAATGTTATCAGAGAGAAGCAATCCATGAGCCAAAAGGAAATTAATTTCACTGGCGATGAACATTAAATATTGTTGCTCTCACACATCCCATCAAGACAGAGGCAGAACAAACAAAAGAGATCATTCCATTACCATATATTTTTACAGAACTTCACGTGACAAGAATTAGGGAGGAAAATGTTTACATTCTTCAATATAAATCTTCAAAATAAAAGAGTATATAAACAGAGAAGGGAAGATATGCCACAATAAGTAAAAAAAAAAGAAAAAGCAGGCTTCAGGAAAGCAGTATTTATTTTAATTATTAAGCTTCTCTCATCTGCAGAAGTAGCAAAATTTTCACTAAAGAAAAAGAACAATAGCTAGCTGATGCATCTTAAGAACTTTATTTCAACATACTGCTCAGTTATAGCTTAGACTATTTGCTGTTGTGAATTCCAGTGATACAATTCCCTTTCACTGATGCTAAAGGGAGAGGGACTGTATCCAACTGCTCATGATGTGCACCTGAAATAATCCAGTCACATCAAGTACACTGCCTAGCAAAAAAAAAAAAAAAAAAAAAATCTGCTGCTGACCTCTCCATTAAAAAAGATAAAATATAGGATGATCATCATACAGTACAAGTTATAAATTTCTTTGGTTTTGCCCTTTTTTTAAAGTTAGATGATAAGTCTTAGAAGCACAGTACTGACTTTTAAGAAAAAAATGACTGGCTTTCTCATAGCAGCAAGGTTGGAATGTCTTTTACGTCCCCTCGACCTACCACACTTGTGGGGGCAGTCTACCACAAGCCTCTTGAATGGTGAGAAAAGCGCTAAAAGTGAGAGCTGTGCGCTAATTCTGCCTTCTTGTCAGCCTTCTGCCCAGTGTCGACTGACTTTTAAACTCTCCCTTCATCTCTCGGGGCTGAAATGCAAAAGGGGCTGCAGAGCAGAGAGGAGCACCGCGCTGCTGCTGCGTGCGGCTCCCCTGCGGCTGCCGCTGGGGCTGGTTTCTGCTCTGCTGTCCCCATCTCATTTCCCTAGTTATAATCTTCCCCCTGCTG
>NW_010541615.1:55641-64076 GCF_000687285.1 Phaethon lepturus
GCTGAACAGCTCTAATGCTTTTCTAGAAAATTACTAATACTTTGCATCGTTTGTAGCACTGCCATACCAAATAGCAGCAAATGGAACAAACATACTGATTCCACTTTTCAGTTTGACAAGACTATCACTATACTGACAACTCCAAGCATTAAAAAACTCCTAACATTACAAGGTTCAGAGGCATAACTAATGTTCCTATTGGCCTCTTTTTTATTTTTTTGAACCTTGCTGAAGTTTTGAACATCTGCTGAAGTTCTTTTCTACAACTATGAAAAACAAAACCACGCCTCCCTCACCACATGGAAACCCAGAATCTCTCAATCCCCTCAATCTCAGGTGCGATAGCTTTAAAAAGCACAGCGAGAAGATTGATTATAAAATCATGGAGGTTAACAACTCTGCTAGAAGGAGGGGAAAAGTGTAAAATCTGCTTTTTTTCTTCCTGTTTATCAAAGACACTATATCTTTGGATTACACTCTGAAGAAATTTTGTTTTATGTTTTTCCTTCAACCACTGATGAGCACTTTAGTTTTGTTTCTTCTTTTTAAAAAGAATAGAAAATTAATTTCTAAAGAAAAAAATCTCATTTAGTGATCCATATTCACCGTGGAAAGTTTCCTATTTGCCACCAATTAGTAGATTTTTTCCCCAAGAAAAAGGAAATTACCCTTGACAAGCTCAGTTATGAATAGTGTCTGGCTTTGCTTGGATCAGAGTTCTTAGCAAAAACTGGTGTTCAAGGCTACCTGACTAGACTGTGCTTCAAGAACTCACTGAGCAGTAGGCAGCTTTGCTGAAACAATGGCAGTCCATTTTCCAGAGTCTGTAACAACAAATAATCAGCTAAACACCCTTTGTTTGGGGTTTTTTGGGTGTTTAATTTTTATGTAAAGCAACTATAGTTACAAGGGATAGAGGAGCATTTGCAAATACTATCTGAAAATACTAGTCAACAAGAAAAAAAAAGAACGCTTAGGACAAGAGTCAGAAAAAGTGAACACTGCTTTTACTTCAAAGGAGAATTTCCCTACCTTGTTCATGGGCAACATATTTTCTTGACTGACACAGAAGGTGCTTATTCTGAAAGGTGGAATTACCTTTTCATTCCAGACAGGCCCCCCCGCCCCGTGATAGCTCATGACCATGCAACATCATCAGCCAACTGGTGAGGGATGCTGTGTTGTTGAATAAAGTTATTTCACTTCAAATAGCCATCTTAAGGGCAGCAGGGGGGAGGGGGGGAGCACATTTGAAACA
The DNA here is from genome assembly GCF_000687285.1 of Phaethon lepturus. Taxonomy (NCBI): domain Eukaryota; kingdom Metazoa; phylum Chordata; class Aves; order Phaethontiformes; family Phaethontidae; genus Phaethon; species Phaethon lepturus. The sequence continues at coordinate 56,900 of NW_010541615.1, forward strand.
GCTAATGCATGTTTCTTGTTTTCTCTCTTTCTCTTATTTCTTCAAATAAGGTCAAATTATAAGAAAGAAAGAAAGAAAGAAAAAAAAAAAAGAGTTCTTGGCAGCAATACCCTTCCTTACTTGACTGACTATAAGGAAACAATGGCCAAATGCGCCCAAACCCAACTCAATGTCAACAAATACAGGTTTGCAGTTTGTCACAGTCTCTTCTGGCAACAACATCTCACCAAGTTATGAAAAACTGGTATTATTTTTTCTTTTGAATTCAAGTAAAATCCACCACAAAAAGGCTGAAGGAATCAAGGTATGCATAGCTTTCTGAAGGACTCTCTGTGACCATCAGTATCCCTTAGATGCCTGGGTGTATTTCCATTTCATTAAGGTGCCAAGACACCTTAGAGCACGTGGTTTTATTCCGTCCTTGTTTCAGGGCACAGAAGCCATTAGTCTTACGAAAGCTACTGCACTAAGCAGCAGAACTTGCCAACCACTCTTTCGATTGCAATTGCTTATTGGTCTGGCAAAGGGGCCAACTGGTTGCCTCATTGTTCAAGTCCCTCATCCTTTCGTATCCCTTCAGGAAAAAAATGAGAAGGGAGAACATCTAATATGAGTCTGGAGCCTCCATACTAAAAAAGTTCATTTAACTGAAGCTATTAGTATGCGGATAACCTCATAACACAAATCACAGTCTTAACAGAAAAAGAAAAATCTCTATTAAACAAATAGGGAAAAGAAAAACATCTGTAGCAATACCCTTTATGCCAAGATGGAAAAACTGATTTCTGGAATATCTGACACCTGAGGAACACTCCTGTGGGAAAGCACACCAGCCACTTGCCAGGCAGGGCCAAGCAACCAGAGAGAACATCCTAATCCAGCTGCCAACACAAACCTATGGCATTTGGTTGTTTTGTAGAAATGCAAATGCACGTTTCTACACCAGAGGAGCATACTGAAACAGCAAGACTAGACAGCCAGCACCTGTTTTTTGGGAAAACTATTCCTCAGTTCAGATCTCTTCATTCTGTGATGAGACAAACAAAAACTAAACTTGCACTCTTTGCTTCATTTTCACTATTGTACAAAGGTTCTTTCCTTTATTTGAGTGTTTTGTCAGTCAAGAATTATAGTCAATCTTCTTTTTAAATGAAAAGAGAGACACTACTCAGCATGCAATGCACTGTGTTCACAATGCTGTGAATGCAAGACCCATACAATTTAAGTATTTTTCTTTACATATACTTACTACTAATGCTACAGTCTCCAATTCAGCAAAGGAGGACGCTGATACTTGACACTGCAGAGAAACCCATGCCTCTCCTTTACTCATGAGAGAGATGGAGAGGGCTGATCCCAGTGGTGCACAGGGAGATGTGTCTTGCACAGGGAAGCACTCCTTGTCCTGCCAGTTGCCAGTGTGGTACCAGGGGTAAAGACTGCGTGCTCTAAAATAGGAACTGTTTCTCTGAGAGAACAAGCAAGTCTGAACTTTGCCTACAGATGCCCTCAAATCTCACATGATTTTTGTTGTTGAATCAGACATTCCTTCCTTTGAATTCAAGTAGCTTTTTTTTTTTTTTTTTGGTCCCTTCCTCCATTTAACTGGAAAGACCTGAACAAATAGCAACACCATCCTGGAAAACATTGTGATCCCTGCACTGAGGATGTGGATTTGAGACTTCTCCTACTTCCATCAGCAGCTCTCCCTCTTCTCTTCTCCATCCACTCCCCCAGCTCCTTCTTCTTGGTCCTAAGTTCACATGACATCCTAATTTGAAAGATTACACTGTCAAACTAAGCAGGGCTGGCATCTTTTCCATGGTGCTCCAGGCTGTGCTTTATTGAGAAGCCAAACCTTAAAGCCATGGTCTGACATTGTCCAAACAGACAGTACTGGATAGGGGTTGCCGCAGCAGAAAAGATACTGGTAACAGGAAACAGTAGTTTTATTTATAGGCTGGGCAGACAACAATATATCTGCTTGAGCATCTGAAAGAAACCTCGGCAGCGACCCTTCGGCACCAGTACCTGCTGGGCGGGTGCGTGCGGAGGCAGCCGAGACACGGCGCAGTCGCTGGGGAAAGCAGCAAGGCAAGAGGCTGTGGAGCCTCGGCCTGGTGGGCTGGCTGGGGAGCACCTCCCACCTCCCCAGTGCGGACATGCACCCCAGCTGTGTCCTGTGAGACATTCAGGCACCCCATGTGCACCCTGCCCCAGGGACACGAGCCTGGGTGCTGACCAGAAAGGAGCACCAACAGGTCCCAGGCTCCACGTGAGCTGGGACCAGGAGCGGGCACAGGATTTTACTCTGTAGCCTAGAGCAAACCCTAGAGACTTGAGAAGACCTAGGATAAACTAAGTCTTGAGCATGCCTGGGCACTGAATGTCCTTTTTTGCTGAAACTTGCCATCTCCACTTCCATGTGGTTTCAACATAAACTACTTCAGAGTCTTAAAAACACAGAATTCACGAGTGTGACCCAGTCATTCTGCTGTCAACAGAAGAGTCACCATCACCACCAAAAAAATTACATGATAGGAAAATACTTTCCTGACAACAAACACCTAAAGCCCTTGGACGCTTTTATAAAAAACACAGCTATCCCCTACCACGCTGGCCGCACGCCACGGGTAGGCAGTTCTCCTGTCCCCACCACCCTGAATTCTCCCTGCCATCCACCGCCTCAGAGCTTCAGCCTTGCTTCAGCTAGTAAGTTTTAGAGATCGGGATTTCAGTTTATTTCACATTGCTGGCAGTGCTGACAGCTAGAAAACTTACATATAAACCACAAAAAGGAAAGAGGAAGGAGAATGACAGACAAGGAATAAAATGGGCTAATAAATTCAGTTCTATTCTCACAGGTTGTCAGTTCCTGCCGGTTTTGACACCTACAGAGCGAAGTGAGTATCTGACTGCTTGAAATTACATTATCATGCCACAGCCTGAACACATTCAATATATTGGGCTGCCTCTTCTCTGCCCTTCCTCTATCAAGAGGATGAAAAGGTTCTGCACTTTCCTTCTCCATCACACTGCCAATAAAACAGTTTTCATTTAAAGTGGTTAGAGCATCAAGCAACCAGGAAAAGAAAACAGGTCTCTTCCTAGCAAGGAGTGGATTTAGGAGGGTATTTAGTAGGGTTTTCTAGGGAAGGCTACAATGATTTCATTAGTCAAGACTTCAAAGCATTTTTAAATTAAACATTAATACAATACCAAACATTTCAAAAAGTCAGACTTCTAAACACACATACACAAATATATATATATATATATATGATTACATCATATTTTTAAAACAGACTATTTGCTGGTCAATGCCCCTTCTCTGTTATTTAGGCCATGTATAAAATGTTAACTTTAAAAAGATTAATTTTAAAAGTTATACTAACAGGAATGGAAATTGGAGGCATTCTTTTCTTTTGGATGATAAAACATTGCAGTTCCAAAAATCACTCTGTTCCAACTTTAGACAAACAAATTATCAATCAGTAATTAGTTTTACTTGATGACTACTAAAGACTACTCTCCAGCTTCACAACACACAAAATGATGGGCTGAGCATGAAGATAACATTCACATCACACAGAGATTCTCTTATTTCCATTCACCTGCCATGGTTACTTGCTAGCTAATTATTGTGAAGTCATCACTAACTGGGAACCATTGAAGTGTCTCCTGAGAGGTGTCCTCCTGTTTTCACATTAACAAAATACATGAGAACTGAAAAAGCAAATACTACAATCGAGACTTACAAAAATTACCAATTACTGAAACTCATCCATACTGAAACTATTGTACATCAACTACTTTCTGGAAAGCACGCACTGAAACAAACATTTATACCCACTATCTTCAGGATTTTCACATCATCTGTTTTGGTACCTTTACTATTAACAGTGCATAATGTAAACCTGTGGATACATTTCATTCTTTAAAAGTATAAATATCTTAGCTTTCTAAGATAAAATTGAGAACAGTCATGACAGCGTTAACAATTAAGAGCTTCAGCGTCAGTTTAGAAATTACAAAAATTCATTTGATCAGCAGAGCTGTAAGACAACAAAACCTTAGCCACTGTGGCATAAACCCAAGAACATTCAATTGCTTTAAAGTCAAGATACAATACATTCAACTGGAGATGTCTATAATGATAACTATCCTATATAAATCACCTAGTGGTAGAATTCATTTGCAAGCATGTAATTACAAAGTTTTCTTTTGAGTTACCCAGAGCAGTCACTGATTTTAGAAAAGCAGTATGGGCTATAAGAAACATCTACCGTATGCACAGGACCCTTTTCTGGGTACTCCCGAGGCTCTGGCTATGTACTTATCTGAGATTTTCTGCTGAAGAGATCTTGCCTTGTTAGTTAATAGCCCTTGAGCCCACATTTACTCTTTTTAAAGAGAGTAGAATATTTCACTTGGAAGGGACCTATGACAATCACCTAGTCCAACTGTCTGACCAATTCAGGGCTAACCGGAAGTTAAAGCATGTTAAGGGCATTGTCCAAAGGCCTCTTAGACACTGACAGGCTTGGGGCATTGACCACCTCTCTAGGAAGCCTGTTCCAGCGTTTGACCACTCCTGCTGTAAAGAAATGTTTCCTAAAATTTCCTAAAATCCCAAAATCCTTTTGGAATACCTATAAACTGTTATCCACAATGATGTCCAGCAAGGACTACCACAGCTTTATTACATGTTGTCTGAACCATTGCATCTTTCTGCTTTCCTGGATCTGGCAACTGCCCATTCCAGTTGGGCTCTTCTAGGTCTCGCATTGAGACAGCCCACAAGCAATCAGCCTTGAGGCAACTTTTCCATGCCTCCTGCAAGTTTGTCTTCTCATATCCTTTCCCGTGTTTACTTCTTCCTCATGTGAAGAGTCCTAATCTTTGTCATTCCTCGTATGGAAATTATTCCATCCTTTCATCACTGCTCCTACCCATTTCTGAGTATTTTCCAGTTCTTCCAAACCCATTTTGGGAGTGGGAGGTCACAAATGTCAAATGAAGGAAGTCAAATGCAGCCACACTACAGATTTATACACAATGGGGTTCTCTGTTTTGTTCTCTAGTGCTTTTGATTTGCCTTTTTTTTTGACTGCTACTGAGAACTGAGCTGATGCTATGGTAGAACCACCCACCACATACGCAAGATCTCATTCCTGACTGGTAACAGTCTGCTGAGAACCCATCATTTTCTACGTGAAATAAGGACTATCCCCTCCCTCAAACCGCTCTCTCGCCTTCACTGAAGGCAAGGCTGGCTTTTATCCCTAGGCTACACAAGAACGCTCCTTTCTGTTCTTGTTTCAGTCTCAAAAAATGTATCTATCTCCTGAAAATATAACATGGACAAACCCTCTTCTTTTATACTGTTTATATGGCCTTAGAAGGCCAGCATCAATATATTAGGCTCTTTGTTCTATGTTTGGGATTTTCCACTCTACAAACAACAGCTTCCTATAGAGACACTGAAGAAAACTAGTTCCCCAGGCTACCACAACACATAAAACCCAAAAAAGAACACAAAAGAGAACATCAAGAGCTATCCTGTATTCATGCTCAGAAAGGCACAAATAACCAACTTGGCAAAATCGCTATAAAACGAAGATTCATCATTCTCAACTTACTTAATAAAGCTGGGCTCTTAAGTAAAAGAACATATATTTACTATACATACAAATGTCTTACATGCCATATACTGCTTATTGGTGGTGCTAAGACCCTGTAATAATGTTAAGTTTAAATAAGATTGTGGGGTCTTACTGCTTGGGACTCTTCTGCTACTTGGCTTCTGGTTTCTCACGTAGTTTCTTAACATATGCAAAAACTAGAAATCTTCAGACCAGTACAACATTGCATGAAAAAATACCTCACGTTTTTACATTCTGAAGTGAAATATTATGGTTATCGTGTATCCTGCCTCCACGAAAAGGAATGCCATACAGAACAAGTATCACTAAAATAAAAGCCTGGTACTCCACTCCACGCCGGTGAGACCCCAGCTGCAGTACTGTGTCCAGCTCTGGAGCCCTCAGCACAGGAAAAGACATGGACCTGTTGGAGAGGGTTCAGAGAAGGGCCACCAAAATGATCTGAGGGATGGAACAGCTCTGCTATGAGGACAGGCTAAGAGAGTTGGGGTTGTTCAGCCTGGAGAAGAGAAGGCTCGGGGGAGACCTTATTGCAGCCTGCCAGTACTTAAAGGGGGCTTATAAGAAAGATGGGGACAGACTTTTTAGCAGGGCCTGTAGCAACAGGACAAGGGGTGATGTTTTCAAACTACAAGACGGTTAATTTAGACTAGATATAAGGAAGAAATTTTTCATACTGAGGGTGGGTGAAACACTGGCACAGGTTGCCCAGAGAGGTGGTAGATGCCCCATCCCTGGAAACATTCCAGGTCAGGTTGGACGGGGCTCTGAGCAACCTGGTAGTTGAAGCTGTCTCTGCTCATTGCAGGGGGGTTGGACTAGATGGCCTTCAAAGGTTCCTTCCAGCCCAAACTATTCTATAATTCTATGATTAATAAAATCCAGATCTTTTTATCTTTGCTGTTAATACAAGTATGCATTATGAAAGATCTTAGTGCTGCAATCTTAACCGATGGTATATTGCTTATTTACTATGTGCAATTGACTCAGACTATGAAAACAGATTAGGAAGGCATATTTTCTTGCTCTCGTATAATTGCATAATGCTGCAATGTTTGGAATGCAAACTCCACAGGGGAACATTAAAAAATACTGCTTTGTAAATTAAAGTAACTGAAAAGTAAACGTCAGCCATGAAAACATTTCATTTAATACTACATTTTGTAAGTTTAATCAGTCCCTCCCCCAGCTGTGGTCTGAATTATCATTAACTTTGGGTTCAATAAATTATTAATACAAAACGGGAAAAATCTAAGGGCAAGATGGTGCTTCAGAGCACACACAGCAGATGAAGAGTTACAAAAACCGGCCAGAAATTCTGCTGTGAAGATTTAATGCGGTAAAAGGGAACAGCTGGAGGCTATTAAAAGCACTCATTAGAGGGAAGAAGCTGCAAAGTGTTCTAATTGGGTCAGCTGACAGGTGGCCGCGCTGCGCCTCAGCCGTGCCCCGCCGGCAGCCCAGTCCCAGCCGGAGGCGGAGCGCGATGCCGCTGCGCGGTCCTCCGACCA
>NW_010541616.1:0-551 GCF_000687285.1 Phaethon lepturus
GTGCTAGGTGGTAGGCTCACAAAGCTAGCACGCATAAGTGAACACATGGAAAATATTTATAAAGTTCGATCAACAGTTATCAGTATTTTTTTAAAAGTTGACTTTGTTACCCTTGTTCCCATTGGTTCTCAAAAGCCTCGTCACCACGTAAAGTCACAGTGCTCTTTTTTTCTAGGCATGCTGAGTGAGGAAGAGGCTTTTGTGAGGAGGGGGCTTTCTCCGCCCCGGGGCAGGTTTCTAATATGCCAATTATATGTTAATTATATGTTAATTACATATTAATTAGGATAGTTCACTCAATGTTCAGTAGTTGTGTTTCTTTTGTGATTATCTTGTTCCTTCCTTCAAGGTTGTGCCTTGTTAACTGCTCACAGATACTAAACAATAGCCCCAGCTTAATTCACGGAATCAGAGAATCATTAAGGTTGGAAAGTACCTTCAAGATCATCAAGTCCAGCCATCAACCCAATGCCACCATGCCCACTAAACCATGTCCTGAAGCGCCACATCCACATGTTTTTTGAACACTTTCAGAGATGGTGACTCCACCA
>NW_010541617.1:0-957 GCF_000687285.1 Phaethon lepturus
AATGCAAACCTGAGGCTTGCTCAGGAAAATATGGCACAAATACCCCGAAAATATGGGGTGCTCCTAGCTGGGACCCCCTGCCCACCTGCGCCCAGGCTGCGGGGAGCGGGCACCCCACGCGCCCCGGGCACCCCACACAGCCTCTCGTTAGCACTGCTTCCAATTAGAGCCAAAGCCGAGGAATTTTTATCAGTCCTTTAATCATTTCTGTTACTCCACAGCAGATACGTTTGGATTTGGGCAGTAACTTGCCACGACCCAAACTGTTCTGCAAGCAGGGAACGTGGTGGGTTTGGGTTTCTTTTAGAAGGGGAGGAGGCAGCGGCGCAGGCGTTTCGGCACCTCCGGGCTCCGGGGCAGCTGGCGTGAGGCAGCCCGGGTGAAGGGCATGTGGGAATCATCCTTGCACCAAGCTGGCCCAGGTCCCGTGCTCCGTAACAGCCAGAGGTGAGTCTGGTTTCACAATCCCTTTCCAAACCCTGCAATTACCCAGTCCCCGGTGGGAGCGGGGTGTCCTCCCTGTGTGTTCCCGCAGCCTTTCCGAATCCCACGGCATGTGAGATGGCTGAGAGGCGGCAACACCAGTACCGCAGAGCAGCACTGGAAGCCACCCCATGGTGGCTCAGCCCCTCCAAGCCTCCCGCCCGCCCACTTCTCCACCAGCTCCTCCCAGGAAGGGTGAGGAATAAACCCGTGTTTCACGCTGGGCTGATGGAGATGCTGCATCTCCTCTTGTGTGGTGGTGGGGTTGGTCCATCCAGCCTGGGACCAGAGAATTACAGAATCATTAAGGTCGGAAAAGACCTTTAAGATCATCAAGTCCAACCATCAACCCAACCATGCCCACTGAACCGTGTCCCCAGGTGCCACGTCCACACATTTTTTGAACACCTCCAGTGATGGTGACTCCACCACCTCCCTGGGCAGCCGGTGCCAATGCTTGACCACTCTCTCTGT
>NW_010541617.1:1176-1612 GCF_000687285.1 Phaethon lepturus
CGACCCCCCCCCCCGGCTCCGTCGCCCGTCTCTGGACACGCTCCAGCACCTCAACGTCCTTCTTGGCGTGAGGGACCAGCGGTGAGCCAAGAGCTGTGCTCCAAACATGACAGGTATCTCTAATAGATCACCTCTCCTCCAGCTTTCCAAAAGAATTTTTAAAAGTGCATGAGGATTCCGGTGGCCGGAGCTCGGCAGGAAAGAAGGGGCTGAAAAAACTGGAGTAAAAAGGGAAGGCGAGGAGACCTGAAGCATGGTCACGTGCTGCCGGCTGCATCCGAGATGCGGGAGAGGATCCAGGCATGAGGAACGTGGGGTGCATGAAAGGAGGTGACAGGACAGCCCCAGGAGAGGCAGGGAGAGGGGGACAACTGGGACTTTGGGATGGAGCTGGATTCTCCTTGCAGAGGGAGGTGGGGAGGGACCAGCAGAGGCA
>NW_010541618.1:0-1250 GCF_000687285.1 Phaethon lepturus
GCTAAGATTCCCTTAACCCCTTCTCTCACTACAGCCAATATTAGTGTGCTCTTACAGGCAGTCACCAACTCTGCCCATGCCTAAAGCTAGCCCTGTTTCAAATGATGTCAATGGGAATTCTGCTCAGTGCTTCCCCATAAGCTCTCTGCCAAAGCTTAGACATTTGTGTGATGCTCTAAACCTATCCGTCCTGGTCTGAGCCATGACTCCATCTGCACCTCTGACAGAAGTGCAATTTGCAGGACTCTAGCTACAGGTAAAAAAGATATAAGTTTAAACTTAATTTTTTAATCAATAGTTGGAAGTCTCCTAGCCCATGATTCGTGATCCTTTCCTCCTTCTCACTCTCTTTGTGTGAAGATGAGAGACTTGACAGTTCATGATAAGGTGTCTGGCACATAAGTTGCCAAATGGTAATTAGTAGCAATGTTTGTGATTTAACACGTGAAGCTAGCACTGACACAGTGGGGCAATGCTGAAGTTCACATAACATCCTCAGCAGCCCTGGCCAGCTGTGACAAGTGTGAAGTGTGAGGTACCCTAAGTGAGAGATCTTAATTTCTATCTTCAGCAGCACTAACAAAGAAGAAACACGAGACACAAGCTTGTAGGGGGAATTTAGTAACTTTGACCCCTGGGCTTCATCAAGCACATATTTCAGGTAAGAGAGATGCTGTCCTTGGGGGCCATGTTTCACAGATATGTTGGGAGTATGTGGCAAGGGAGTGGGGGAGGTCATGGTGCAACAGCCTGAGTACCCATCCCACCCAGGTTTTAACAAAAGGTCTTCAACAAATTCAAAGCTGCAAATAATGAGGTTTGTTTATGGAGAGGTTATGCAGGAAGTGGAAAGCTGTACCATGGGCACCCTGGTCATGTTGAAGGGTGGTCTGCTAGAAGTGGTCCCTGCTTAGCAAGCATCTGCAAACATGAGAGACTGTAGTCCCTTCTCTTCCTGCTGTGTTGTACAGAGCTATTCTCCTGTAGCATGGTGGCCTTTCTTCCACCACCACCACTGACGCATATGAGAGGCTTTGGATCTTGCACCCTGTGATCAGCACCTTATAATGTTTTGAGCATAGCAGAGTTCAGCATCCTCCTGCAAAAATTGAAACCTGCTCTTTGCCCTCAGAGACAACTGCCAAAGCTCTTGTAAAATGGACTGTGGGTAGCCAGTATTAAGTTACTGGTATGCTCAATGCAACACACAAGTGATCAAAGCTGCTGGAAGTATAACACGGCAGAGAGGA
>NW_010541619.1:0-3285 GCF_000687285.1 Phaethon lepturus
CTGACAGCCCGGCACGGCCCGAGTGGGGTTCTCCCACGGGACCGAAGAACAGCATCCCAGATAAAACAGTCATCCAAGTCTTCCTGCAAGATATGTTGGTTTGGGTTAAAACGGGGGTTTTTTGGCTCTTGGCTTGTCCCCACGGGGTCCCCACCGGGCTGAGACTCCGCTCTCGGTGCAGGCAGGGCGGTGGGATGGGTACGGGGAGGGGGCTGTGCAGCCCCCTCCTGGCTTCTCACATTTTAGCGATTACTTTCCATCAGTGGATAAAGATGTAAGAAGGAGGCAGAGAGTGCGACCGTGGTCAGCCCAGAGCTGTGCTCAGCCAAACCGTGTGCCTTGGGCTTGACCCTGCCGCCGCCGGCAAGAACTGATCCGCTTACGGGGACGTGATGCAGGAGCCGCTCCTTTGAAGTCCACGGAAACAAGTCCCCACCGCTGAGCGGGAGACCCTGGCTGCATTAATTAAAAAGACAAAAGAAATAAAGCTATTTTTGTATTAGTGTTTTACAGCTGCCTGCTGTGAGAAATTAATCTCCGTATCCATTGCATCAGTTATTAAGCAACGGCTGTTCCGAAAGGGCCCGTGCAGATGCTCTGTTCAGAGCCACGAGTAGTTTTGTGCCAGAAAAATGCCTCTGCTTTGGAAGTGCAGTAATACCCCGGAGTAACAAAAGAAAACAGAGTTTTTACATCAGCAACTTCTCTGCAATAGCCATTGCAGAATGGCTTGTCTGTGGTGACCGCTCCTGACAACTCTTTAACGTAGACAAGCCTTCAGCGTGACAAGCCGCCGACCTGGTGGGGTTCAAGCCCAGGACAGCAGGGCTGGGATTCCTCTTTTTGCTTCCCTCCCCCTTTTTCACACGCGGATCCCTTACCGTCCTGCTGGAGCCCTGCCTGCAGAGCCCGGGAGAGGTTCTTTCAGGAGAAGTTGGAAAGGCCCCGAGGAGAGGGTTTTTTTGAAAAGGTGAATTTCTATCAGATCGAGCTGTTGGGCCAAGAACCCCCTCAGGGCGGCTGGCTTCCACCTCCAGCTGGTGCTGGGAAAACATCCTCTCCTTTATTGCTGGCTTCGCTTTTATTTTGGTTTTGTTCCCCTCAAGGAAGGGAGTTGGTCGTTTCTTTTCACTTGGACCTTCCAAAGGGCTAACTGTGCATCTGAGGGTGTGCTGTACCCTTGACGGTAGAAATCTGTGGGTTTATAGTCATTACCGATCTAAAGCTGTCTCTGTTTCCATAGAGACTCTATAAATAGAATAAAATTTAAATCACTATTTCCTGAAGTAGCAATTTGGCATCGTAGATTTATTACATATTTCTCAGGAAAAACCAAAAGGATAGAAATTTTCATTATGAATGGATAACAGAGGGATTAAAGGGTTTGCCAGTAGTGTTTAGTGACACGGGATCTAATTGCTGATGCCTTGTCAGTATTACACGCGTGATGAGAATTACGGATTTAATGCCTGGGGTTTTTAGGAGCTGGAGGCCTTTCTGGAAGGCCATGAAATCCTCCACAGTCTGCAGCTCCTGGAGGTCGTGTCTCAAACATTATTGCATTTCTAAAACCTGGGGCTTTTGCCAAGCGTCCGCTGGGGCTATAAGCAGCTCCCGGTTCGGAGCCCGCTCCACGCTGGTTTTCAAGCATGAGTAAATGGCAGCGCCGGAGTTATGGGAACCAGCATCCCTGGGGAGAGTCCCAGCCGCCGTAAATCAGTGGTGAAACGCCCCTGAACGTCAGCAGGGTCAGGACTGGTGTCCTCAAAGGTAGGGTGCTTGGCTTAACTCCAAAACTGAGACCCAGAGCAACAGACCAGACCTGTGTTTTGTGATCTGCTGGGTTCCTGGTAGCTGAGGCTGTTTTGGGAGGTGAGAGGATCTTTTGGTGTCCCGAGGTCATTTACTTGCTGCCTGGGAGCAGCAATGAACCGGGGATCTGGGATCTGCTGAGCCCTTTGCAGATGCTGGAAGTTGCTGCCCACGCCACTGCCCCCCGATCTACCACGTGCAGGGAACTGCAGAGGGCACCCAGCCAAAATCTCTCGTGGAAGCAAATCTGGGCCTTCCAGTGACTGTGGGGAAACCGCTCCAGGCTGACCCGGCTGTAATCGAGAGCACGATCTGTTCCACCATCCATATTGCATGACTTCGCCGCAGCGAGCGTCCAGCCTGGTTCCCAGAGGCTGGCACAAGAAAAACTGCGTGCTCTGTGGGAACATGGGTCTCAGCCCCCTGGGAGAGGAAGACCCAGGGCACCCGGGTCTCCTGCTGGAAACCAGTTGCTGCTCTGCGGGGCTGCATTTGGTGGCACTGGGCCACGAGCTGCGATTTGACCCCTGTGAGGCCAGCCTGGTCCGTGCTGTGCTTGGAGGCCGTGGAAAATCCCCGGGCAAAAGCCTTCTCCGATCCTTCCCGGAGAATGTTTCAGAGAGCAGGTGGCTCCTGGCAGCACGTCGGTGGCCGAGGCTCCAAGGCTGGGGGTAACGGTGGCTTTTCCAGCTGAGGAAAAGGCTGCTCCGTCCCCGCTGCCCGCAGGGTCGGGGTCTCTGCGCAGCACGTGGTGCTGGCCGCGGCAGGCACCCTCCTCCCTCCATTGCTCTGAAGGATCTTTCTGCTCCTCTTGCTACTTTTAGGGGTAGCCAGAGCTCGTCAGAGACCTTTCCCTGGCGTGGGTAAAGCTGTTGGAGCTGCTGCATATCTGAGCCATCCCGAGCCACCGTGCTCAGCCCTGCGTGCCATCAAATGGCCACTAATGTTTAATACTTTTCCATGGGTATAAAGCGCAGTGCCGGCAACAAGGCTTGTTCCCTTTCGCAGATCCCTTTGGGCTGGTGTGGGGTCCCCAGAGCCCTCCAGAAGCTCTTTGATCCCTTGAGCTTCACACTTGGTTTGGTGGTAGCGTGGGCACCGTCCGTCAGAGCTGTGTGTGCTGAAGTGGGGCAATGCCATCCCTTCCTGACAGTAACAGGGGTTGTTTTCTGTCTTCTCCTGCAGAAAATCCAGCAGCTGTCCGAAGGGTCCATGTTTGGCCATGGCCTGAAGCACCTTTTCCACAGCCGCCGGCGGTCGCGGGAGCGGGAGCACCAGAACTCGCAGGACTCGCTGCCGCCGCACTACGGCATGTCCGACCACGACTCCCCTGACGAGAAGGAGCGGTCCCCGGAGATGCACCGTGTCTCCTACGCCATGTCCCTGCACGACCTCCCGGCGCGTCCCACCGCCTTCAACCGGGTGCTGCAGCAGATCCGCTCCCGTCCCTCCATCAAGCGTGGCACCAGCCTG
>NW_010541619.1:3406-3664 GCF_000687285.1 Phaethon lepturus
CCCCCCACCGCCGCTGCCATCCTCCTAGCCGAGGGCGGGGCCGTCTACCTGCTCCCCGAGGACACCGAGTGCCTGGCCGATAAGGTAGGGCTGCGTCGCCGGGACATCCCCGGGGGGCTGGGGGGCACGAGCCCACGCTGGGGGCCAGGGCAGGACTGGGTGCAGAGCACCCCAAAACTGTCAGGAGGAGAGCTGTGTCCCTTGGGGCAGCACTGGTGGCACCGGGTGTGCAGCACGGAGAGCGGCAGCTCCTGCCCG
>NW_010541619.1:3713-4391 GCF_000687285.1 Phaethon lepturus
GCAAGTCAGGTCTGGAGGCTGCTGCGACTGATGCTCCTCTCACATGGAATTGAAGGCAGGGACATGCCCTGGTCCGACTCCCAGAGTGGGATTTGAGGGAGAGACAAAGGGGCCCGGCAAGAGCTCTGTGCCAGTGGGGTGGCACCCCCGGCGTGGGGTTGGAGGGGATCCCGGGCGTCTGCAAGGGTTCGGCCAGGCGGCTGCAAATTGGTCCCATCCAAAGTTATTTTTAAACCACTCTGCGCAGAGTTAACAGAAAGGATGGTATTTCCACCTAGCGTTTAGCACCGTCACTTATGAAACGGCTGAGATTAGTGCGGCGGCACAGACGCTGAGGACACGGTGTGAGCCGTGAGAGGAGCGCTGGGTGCTGGTGGGATTCTCCGTGTCGGCTTCTCTCCTTGGCCTTTGGAGCTCGGGGGGTGTCACGCTCTAAAACTGCTCTCTGCAGCCCTGAGGGTTAGATGCATCCTCTTTTTTTTTCTCGTTCACCTGAAAATGTCAGCAGAGAATTGGCAAAGAGGTAGGGCTTGGGGTGGGGAGGTGGCCAGGCAGGCTCCCGTGGGGAGCTCATGGGTGCGTGGCGGGGTGGCTTTTACGGGAATAGCTGTGTAATAGGGTGGCAGTGGCCGGGCAGAGCTGCCGGGGTGGGATAGCAGAGGGGATGTCAGGTCCATG
>NW_010541619.1:4558-4845 GCF_000687285.1 Phaethon lepturus
TCTCCTTGGCACCGAGCCTCCGAGAGGGAAATCTGACCTGGAGGCTTCTGTTGCCCTCTGAGCTAATGGAAAGAGGATCAACCAGATACTTTTTCTTTCTGTTTTCGCTCGGCAGTTTCAGCGCCGAGCTGCAGCTGACGCTCTGCCACAGCCGTGCAGGGCCGGGGCGTGGGAATCTGGTCCCAGGAGATAAACACGTCATTGCAGCTTTGCAAGAAACGGCTGCCCACGTCCTCCTCTCCCCCCTTCACTGTGTGCACCCCGACCCTTCCCTGGCAGTCCCCACT
>NW_010541619.1:4927-5369 GCF_000687285.1 Phaethon lepturus
GCCAGGGGCCATTCAGGGTGTTAATTTGAGCCCCTGCAGCCAAAATTTCTTCCTTCTGGCCCATGGCATCGGCCTTGCAAGGTCGGTCCCGCTGAGCCCGCTGGGGTTACGGCTGAAGCTTCGAGCCAAAGTGGCTTGCACCAGAGGACGCGAGAGCAGGGCGGGTCCGTGTCCGCTCACAGAGCAGCACAAAGAGCGCAGAAAGGGGATGAATAATTAACTGCATATGACACAAAGAGTAATAAGGAGAGAAGCAATACTGGGGCCTTTGTGGGGCAGTGGAAAAATAACCTATTTAGAGAAACAAGAGCTATGTGATATTCTCATGCCGTATTATTTTTCCATAGCCCTCAGGAAACCCAGCCTGCTGCCCGCAGCAAACCGGCTCCTCTTCTGCAGCGACGGCTGGTGCTGCCGTGCCCTGGGCTTGAGCGCACCCGAC
>NW_010541620.1:0-1742 GCF_000687285.1 Phaethon lepturus
AGGGTAGAAGTCAGCTCTTCCAGGAGCCCACAGGCAAGACACGGCCGCCTGATCAAACGGGGAGGGGGGACCCCATTTCATGAGGAGCTGGGCGGCTCGTGGCGCTCACCATAAATATCTGCTTGCGGATAATTTCTGTACGAAGTTCTGTCTCCCTCCAGGAAAGGGCGATAACAAGCGAGTGCCGGCGCAGCCATCCCGCTGGGAAGGCTCCCGGCCACTGGGCTCCTGGAATGTCTCTGGGAACGGGCCCATGCCGCCTGCTCACACAGGGCAATTTAAAAAACAAACTTCCACCGGTCTGTGCTGAAGATGGTGAGAAAATCCCAGAACGTATGTGCTTTACCAAATCAGGAGAAATTCAAACAGCTTATTCTCAGGAAATCATCCGTTTCCCAGATAGTCAGGAATGACGGTTGCTGGCGTCCGCCCAGCTCGCCGTTAACAAGCCAGCCTTGAATACTGAGGTCCGAGGCGAATTATTTGGGCGAAGCTGGAGGATTTCATCTCAGATGAGCTGCCAAAGTGGGAAGTTTTAATACGCGGAGTCCTCTAACACAATTAGCCAGCGAAGAGATTGGCCCTGGAAGGCTTAAGCACCGCGGGCTTCCTGGCGCCGCAGACCGAGGGCTGGGAGCTGGGACTGAGACCCTCGCCGGGAGGAGCTGGAGCCCGACCAGCCGGCAATAACGCGCTCGCCTGACGCTGTCTGAAGGGAAGGACAGGCTCTCCCGCACGCACAGAGCACCACAGACATGCCGAGGAGCTGAATTATCTCTAGAGAACGCGGGCAGAGGCTTGACCCCAGGGGCGGCAGGGTCCGCGCTCCCCCGGAAAATTTCGGTCAGCAGAAAGCCTCGAGCAGCGCGAGCCTGAAACGGCCCTTCCAGCGCCGGTCTAATACAGAGCGATTTGGAAGTTGAAAAGTGGGAGCCCTGCAAAATTGCTCTGATCTGGGCTTAGACCGGGTTTGGTGCAGGTTCCTGCCGGGCTGGGTGGGCACGGGATTGCGGGAGAGCAATTGCAATTCCCCAACAAGCCGAGATTCTCAAAGACCCGCGTTAAAGGGATCACATCGCCGCTGCTCCGGTGACGGTTTCCCCCCGCCACTGCCATTATCGGAAGCTATATTGATGTCACATCGGGAGTGCGGATCGGCTCCCTGGAGACTCCTCCTTCACCAGCAAGTGGCATCTCTGCTGTGTAGTCTGGAGAGAAATCAATGAGAAAACTAGCCAGGGACCAGCAGACAGGGCTGGTGACTCTTTCTGGCTACACCGGCACGCCTCGTTTTGGCTCGTTTAAGGGGAGAAACGGCAGAGGTGCAGCGGACACTGAAGGCGGAGAGGAGGAACCAGGCGAAGCCGGAGCTTCGCTGCTGTAGTGGGTCCGCTCTTTCCCATCCCACCCTCTCCATCCCCAGGCAGCTGCTTCCCCCGGGACCAGTTAGGAAGTCGGGTCTGCTCAGGGTGAATTTCTTCGTGCTCGGCAAGGCTTTCTGGCAGCGAGCAGCAAGAAGGGAAGTAGAAGAAAAATGATCAGATTTCCTCCTTCATTGAAACAGCCGAATATTAGCTCCTGATAGATAAGACGAAGTGGGGATAAAGGGTCACGTTTCCATTAGATCTTCTTAATTGGGCTTTTTCCCCGAGAGCGCAAAATCAATATTTTCATCTACGCGTACCCAATAAGCTGTTTGGGTCTCTGTTAACAACGCAAATCTGGCCCCCGTGCATGCAGAC
>NW_010541621.1:0-288 GCF_000687285.1 Phaethon lepturus
GCCCAAGCTGGCACTGCACAGGGAAGGTGTTTCTTGGGAGGGACCCTGACGGGCAGTTTCTGATTGTACAAGCAGGTTCCCTCAGGAAAACAGGTTAAGGACAGAATACTTTGAGGGAAAAACGAAAGAACAATTTTTCACATATCTCAGCAATTTTGAAAAAAGGAAAGAAGCCATTTCTCAGCAAAGAACTCTTTTCAGTTGGAAAATGTTAACCAGATGTTCACAAAAAGTACGTCATGGAAAGAATGAATGAGATCCCTTGGTTGGGACTAACCCCACATCCCC
>NW_010541621.1:336-571 GCF_000687285.1 Phaethon lepturus
TACGGGTGAAAAAGTTAACACCCAGCTCCCGACGGACGTGGTATAAACCGCAGTGGGTGAAGAGTGTAATTGCTAACACACGCTGGCTGTCCCGAAGAAAAGGCTTCCTTCATCCCGCCTGGCTCTCCGGCGCCCGAGCCCACGCTCGGTCCTCTGCCGAGACTAATTTCATCGACAGCTCGTGGCCCCAGATGCCGTCACCATCCCGGGTTAAGGGCAGCCGCTTGCTGTTCCC
>NW_010541622.1:0-204 GCF_000687285.1 Phaethon lepturus
TTCATTGCCCTTCTCTGGACACGCTCGAACATCTCAACATCCATCTGGTAGTGAGAGGCCCAAAACTGAACACAGGATTCAAGGTGCGGCCTCACCAGTGCCGAGTACAGGGACACAATCACTTCCCTGCTCCTGCTGGCCACACTATTTCTGATACAGGCCAGGATGCCGTTTGCCTTCTTGGCCACCCTGGCACCACGCCGG
>NW_010541622.1:322-3166 GCF_000687285.1 Phaethon lepturus
GTTAGCGTTGCATGGGTTTGTTGTGACCCAAGCGCAGGACCCAGAACTTGGCCTTATTAAAGCTCATCCATTTGACCCGAGCCCATTGATCCAGCCTGTCCAGATCCCTCTGCGGAGCCTTCGTGCCCTCGAGCAGATCCACACTCCCACCCAACTTAGTGTTGTCTGCAAATTTACTAAGGGAACACTCGATTCAGATCATCAATAACGATATTGAACAAGACTGACCCCAGAACCGAGCCCTGGGGAACACTGCTTGTGACCGGCTGCCAGCCAGATTTAATGCCGTTCACCATGTCTGTCAGGTAGACATACCTGTAGAAGCCCTTCTTGTTATTCTTTGTGTTCCTTGCCAACTTCAACTCCAGTCATTCCTTGGCCCTCCTAACCTCAACCCTACACAACCGGGCAGTGTCCCTGTACTCTTTCCAAGATACCCGTCCCTGCTTCCGTTGCCTGTGCATTTCCTTCTTGCCCTTTAATTTGACCAGCACGTCTCCACTCAGCCATGCTGGTCTCTTGCCTTCCTTTCCTGATTTCTTACACCTGGGAATCAAGAGTTCTTGCGCTCTATGAAAAGCGTCCTTAAAAGATTTACCAGGTCTGTTCTGCTCCCTTGTCCCTGAGGGCACTTTCCCAGGGTGTCCTATTGACTAACTCCTTGAACAGCTGGAATTTTTATTTTCTAAAATTTGGGCTCCTGACTTTATTCTTCACCTGACCGATATCCCTCAGGCCTGTGAACTCCACCAGTGCAGCTTACGCTGCCCCCAATCTTGATGTCACCAATTAGCTCACTTGCGTTGGTGACTGCAGGTCCAGTATGGCATCCCCTCTGGTAGAGTTGTCTATTACCTAGCACAGGAAGTTATCCTCAATGTACTCCAAGAGTCTCCTGGATTGCTTACAGCTCACTGTGCTACTTTTGCAGCAGATGCTGGGGTAGTTGAAGTCCCCCAGCAGGAAGAGAGCCTGGCAAGCGCAATGCCTCCTGTAGCTGGATTAGGAAGGCTTCATCAACTTCCCTTGAGTGGCCTGTAGCAAACACCAGCCACAAAGTTCCCTTTGTTGCCTCAGTCTCTAATTCGTACCCATAAGGTTTCAACCTGCTTATGTCTATTCTTCAGAGACAGCTCTTCAAAATCTATCCAATTCTTGACACAGAGGGCAACCCCTCTATCCCTCCTTCCTCACCTGTCCCTTCTGAACAGCCTGTAGCTATTGGTAGCCACACCCCAGTCATGGGATTAGTCCCACCAAGCAGTTCAGGTGGCCTGTTGACCGTGTCACCTTTTTAGAGGAACCCACCTTAATTCCTTTGAAGTATTTCAGTGGTGTTTCCTCTTGGCTCCTATTACCTCAGGAGACCCTGGCTCACCTCCTTACGACTTCAAGTATGCTCCACTTCCTACCCAGCAAGTCTCCAAGCAACTGGCTGAGGGGACTCGCTAGCACCCCATCCCTCTAACTTTGGCCTGTCGTCCCAAGGCTTGTCATAGGCAAGCCTGATATTATCCCCCTCCCCCTTCAAGTCTAGTTTAAAGCTCTGTCAATCAGACCTGTTAGCTCAGGAGCAAAGACCCTCTTCCCGCTTTGAGAAAGATGAATTCTACCCAATGCTAGCAGGCCTGGTGTTGTGTAGACCATCTCATTATCGAAAAACCCAAAATTCTGGCAGTGACACTGACCACAGAGCCACGTATTAATAGACTGTGTCCACCTGTTTCTTCCAATACTACTGCCAGCAGATGGAAGGATAGAGGAAAAACTCTGAAGTAGGCTTACAGCAAGAGTAGGGTTAATAATGGACTCCTAAGAAGTCTTGTTCCTTCTATGAGAAGCTTGATTGTGTCTAGCTGAGACACAAAAACAACAGATAGATAGGATCCAGGAGTGCCTGGGATGCTTTTCCAAGACCTTCCACTTGAGCTTTGAGAAGAATGGGCAGTGAGGAGTATCTGGTGCACCCAGCAATGGCAATCTGACACAAACACCCAGAAACACAGACTAATTCAATTGAAAGTGCAGAGAAAAAATAGCAGAGACACAATTAGAAAGGCAAAAGCCCAGCTACAGCTCAGTCTGGCCACGGTCATAAATGTTAACAAAAAATGCTTTTACAAATGTATTAAAAGAAAAAGAGAGCCAAGGAGAATCTCCATCCCTTACTGGATATGGGGGGAACATTGTCACCAAGGATGAGGAAAAGGCTGAGGTGCTTAATGCCTTCCTTGCCTCAGTCTTTAATAGCCAGTCCAGGTATCTGCAGGGTATTCAGCCCCCTGAGCTGGAGGACGGGGATGGAGAGTACAATAAGCTCCTCATGATCCATCAGGAAACAGTCAAGGACCTGCTAAGCTACCTGGACACCCACAAGTCTATGGGGCCTGATGGGATCCACCCAAGAGTACTGAGAGAGTTGGCGGAGGAGCTTGCCAAGCCACTCTCCATCATTTATCAGCAGTTCTGGTTAAAAGGGGAGGTCCCAGAAGACTGGAGGCTTGCCAATGTCACGTCCATTTTCAAGAAAGGCTGGAACAAGGATCCCAGGAACTACAGGCCTGTCAGCCTGACCTCTGTACTGGGGAAGATCATGGAGCAGTTCATCTTGAGGGTGCTTACAGGGCATGTGCAGGACAACCACGAAGAGATCAGGCCCAGCCAGCATGGGTTCATGAAAGGCAGATCCTGCTTGACCAATCTGATCTTGTTCTATGAAAAGGTGACACGTCTAGTGGATGAGAGGAAGGCTGTGGATGTTGTCTACCTGGACTTGAGTAAAGCCTTTGACACTGTCCCACAGCATTCTCCTGACTGGCAGCTCGTGGCTTAGACAGGTGTACT
>NW_010541623.1:0-1247 GCF_000687285.1 Phaethon lepturus
GGCGGCCACAGGGATCGCGGCACCAGAGAATAGACGGGCAGAGCTGGACCGTGATGGAGTTTCCAAACCCGGCATGGCCGCGTCCTGCACCCCGGGGTGTCGGCCCACTTCACCGAGGGCACGCTGAGCCCTCGCCCGCTCGTTACGCATCACCCCGTAACCAGCCTGCAGCAGGGAGAAGCAAAGCGGGTTTTCCGGCGCGCTGCCCGGTTAACTTCTGCTGCCGCCGGACCTCGAGGCGTGGGGATTCCCCCTCCCGCTTCCCATCATTTCGTGCTTCGGGGAGGCTGCAGGGCCCCAGGGCTCGCCCGTGGGTGCCCACGCGTTCCCATGCCTAATATCAGCGCTCCACCTAGTGCCGCACAGCCCCTCCCGCGCCAGCGCGGCCGGCCAAGGCGAGGGGGAAGGGGGCTGGAAAGAGGGGAAAAAAATTAAAACATATTAAAGGTGTTAATAAGCGACTTATTTAAACGGAGTATCACATATTGAACATTAATCACCTTGCAGTAAAAGTGTAATTAAGGAGTCACTCTGCCTTCTGGGGAAGGCTCGCTTGGAAGCCGAGAGAAAATGGTCTCTTTATTAACACAAATTATTTTATTTGGCTAAAGGTAATAATTCTAAGTGAGGTCAACGGGACTCACGCACACGCGAGTGACGCCGGGTCCCGGCCAGCGTTGCCATGGTGACTGAGCCAAGTTCATCCTCCGCAGTAATGGCTTTGCTCTCCCACCGCCGCTCGGGATTGTTTCTTGGGAAAAAACAGCCTTCGATCTGTCAGCGGCGTCTCCTCACCGCACCCCGCCGGGGAGCGCGCGGGGGAAACCCCCCGGGCCTTTCGAGGCGGATTTTGCAGAGGTGCCGTGTTTAAAGGCTGGCGGCCGGTGACCCCCCTCAGCCGCTCGGCGCTGGGAAGGAATGGCGTTCAACAAGCAGGACCCCCACACGATGTTGCTTTTTGTATTTTCGAGCACAAATACAGCCCGGGACGGCTCTAGGGCCACATCCATCCCGGCCCGGCGCGGCCGCAGCCGTGGGAAGTTTCCCCCCCAGCTTTCCCGCAGGGGACCCGGGGCTTTACGGGGCTGCAGCTTCCCCAGGGAGCTCTGACAAGCTGCAAACCCCCAAGGAAAGCCGTGCCGGGGACGTGCCCCCCGGTGTTTTCCCGCCAGCAACACGTTTTCCCACCCGTTTCAGCGCAGCTCTAGCTAACGCGTTCGGCGTCTTAACGGGCACCAAGTCGCCGC
>NW_010541623.1:1297-1700 GCF_000687285.1 Phaethon lepturus
ACGGGCCCCAAGGCCGCCGCGAGCCATTTACCTGCGAGTATTTCCAGCCTCCTACAGCGCTGAGTGTCCGTTACGAGCAGGGAACCGCATATTTTAAAATATATCTGATTTCATCAAACCGAACCCTGATAAACGTACTAGTAAAAATCAGAGAGGGTTTGGGCCGTAAAACCCCATTTTCCTCAGCACATGCCCACGCTCAGAGAGCTCATGCGTTATTCTGTCTCCAGCAGATTATTGTCTGAACACAGCGGTGATTTATCTGTCTCCCATGTCATGTCATCCGTTTATGTACAGTATTATATGTAGAGTACGGCATTAACATTTTACTATTATTCTTACCTTTCAACGCAAAAAGATAAGAGCGTAAATCTGGGAGACAAGGGATGTGTCAACAGAGCTG
>NW_010541624.1:0-437 GCF_000687285.1 Phaethon lepturus
CTACTCCTGCTGGTCACACTACTTCTGATACGGGTCAGGATGCTGTTGGCTTTCTTGGACACCTGGGCACGCTGCTGGCTCATGTTGAGCTAGCTGGCACCCAGCACCCCCAGGTCCTTTTCTACAGGGCAGCTTTCCAGCCACTCTTCCACAAGCCTAGAGCATTGCATGAGGTTGTTGTGACCAAAGTGCAGGTCCTGGCACTTGCCCTTGTTGAACATCTCATCATCATTCTATCCTGTCCAGATCCCTCTGTAGAGATTTCGTGCCCTCAAGCAGATCCACACTCCTGCACAACTTGGTGTCATCTGCAAACTTACTGAGGGAGCACTCGATCCCCTCATCCAGACCATTCATAAAGATATTAAACAAGACTGGACCCAAAACTGAGCCCGGAGGAACACCACTTGTGACCGGCTGCCCAATGGATTTGACCA
>NW_010541624.1:932-13241 GCF_000687285.1 Phaethon lepturus
AGGCCTCATAGACTTGTGGGTGGCCAGGTGGCACAGCAGGTCCTTAACTGCTTCCTCCTAGATTACAGGGGATTTATGCTACTCTCTGTCCCTGTCTTCCAGCTCAGGGAGCTGAATACCCTGCGAATACCTGGTCTGGCTATGAAAGACTGAGGCAAAGAAAGCATTTTCCTCTTCCTTGGTGACAATGTTCCCCCCCCATATCCAATAAGGAATGGACATTCTCTTTGGTTCTCTTTTTGTTGTTAATATATTTGTAAAAATATTTTTTGTTGTCCCTTACGACAGTGGCCAGATTGAGTTCTAGGCTCAAAGGCTTTTGCCTTTCCAATATTCTCTCTGCATGACCTAATGAGATCCTTGTACTCTTGTTGAGTTGCCTGCTCCTTCTTCCAAAGTTGATAAACTCTCCTTTTTTTCCTGAGTCCCAGCCAAAGTCCCTGTTCAGCCAGGACAGTCATCTTCCCCACTAGCTCATCTTACCGTACATGGGGACCACCTACTCCTGAGCCTTTAAGATTTCCTTCTTGAAGAATGTCCAGCCTTCCTGGACCCTTTTGCCCTTCAGGACTGTCACCCAAGGGACTCCCTCAACCAGTGACCTGAACAGGCCATAGTATGCCCTCCAGAAGTCCATGGGAGCAGTTTTGCTGACCCCTCTCCTTTATACAGTTGGGCCTCTTCAGCACGCGTCACTTCCTCTACTGGCGATATTCCGAAATCTTTGCCTTCTGGCCAGTCCATGATCACTTCATACAATCATAGAATCATAGAATATTTTGGGTTGGAAGGGACCTTTAAAGGTCAGCTAGTCTGACCACCCTGCAATGAGCAGGGACATCTTCAACTAGATCAGGGTGCTCAGTGCCCCATCCAACATGGCCTTGAATGCGCTGCTTGCAGGTGTTCCTGTACTCCTTTGCTTCTTCTTAGTTGTTTACCACAGCTCCTTCTCCTTAAGGTCGAGCCATGCAGGGTGATCCCAACACATGATAGTGGTTTTGCTGACCCCCCTCCTTAATTCACCAAGAATCAAGAGTTCTGTCATGTCATGGTCTCTAAGGCCAAGATGGCTTCTGACCACCATCTCCCACGAGTCCTTCTCTATTTATAAACAGCAGGTCAAGCAAGGCACCTCTCCTGGTAGGCTCACTTCCCAGCTGTGTCAGGAAGTTATCTTTCACACACTCCAGCAACCTCCTAGACTGGTTCCTCTTTGTTGTGCCATACTTCCAGCAGATGTCCAGTAAGTTTAAGTCTGCCACAAGAACAAGGGTTAGCAATGGTGAGACTTCTGCCAGTCACTTGTAGAATGCTTCATCTGCCTGTTCGTCCTGGTTGGATGGTCTATAACGGACTCCCAGCAGGATATCTGCCTTGTTTGCTTTCCCCCTCATCCTTATCCATAAGCACTCGGCTTTGTCATCACAATCATTGAGCTCTATACACTCAAAATACTCCCTAACATACAGAGCCACCCCATCGCCTCTCCTTCCTTGCCTATCCCTATGGAAGAGCTTATAGCCATCCATTGCAGCACTCCAGTCATGTGAGTCATCCCACCATGTTTCTGTGATGGTGACTAAATCACAGCTGTCCTGCCGCACAATGGCTTCCAGCTCCTCCTGTTTGGTGCCCATGCTGCATACATTGGTGTAGATGCACTTGAGCCTGGTTATCGATTTCACCACCAGCACTGGCATGCCACCCCTAGGCTCGTGAGCCTGATTGTATCCCCTTCCCCCTTCAAACCAAGTTTAAAGCCCTCTCAATGAGGCCTGCCAACTCACAAGTGAGAATCCTTTTGCCCCTTGGAGATAGTTGAGCTCCATCTGCTGCCAGGAGGCCCAGTGCCATGTAAATTGCCCCATGGTCAAAAAACCCAAAATTATGCCAATGGCACCAGCCTCTGAGCCACGTGTTAACCAGGTGTGTTTTCCTGTTCTTTTCAATGTTCCTCCCTGCCATTGAACAGGTTGGTGAAAACCCTACCTGTGCTCCCGATCCATCAACCGGTCGCCCCAGCACTCTGAAGTACTTTTTAATCATTTTTAGACTTCTTCGCTCAACCTCATCACTGCCAACCTGCATAAACCAGACCAGAGAGTTTCCTGGTGATATCTCTCACCCAGACCCCAGGGAGGCAGCAGACTGCCCTGTGGGTTCGGTCCGGTTGGCATATTGGGCCCTCTGTACCTCTCAGAAGGGAGTCAGCTATGACAATTATCCTCCTTTTTTTCTTAACAGAAGTAGTTCTAATGCGTGGGGCTGACTGTAGGCAACCCCTAGGCACCTTGTCCATCTCCTGCCCAACTGACTCCGCACTCCAGCATTTGGAAGGAGTTATGAGAATAACATAAGCTGTTGGAACTTTAGAGCCACAGAGGTATTGTTATTGCCATGATGAAACCT
Source organism: Phaethon lepturus (assembly GCF_000687285.1). Lineage (NCBI taxonomy): Eukaryota > Metazoa > Chordata > Aves > Phaethontiformes > Phaethontidae > Phaethon > Phaethon lepturus. The sequence goes on from NW_010541624.1 coordinate 3,345, forward strand.
AAGTGGATTTCCACACAGCAGATTCAGTCTGTATCTGATTTTAATCACAGTTGTCATATTCAGTTTTCATTTGTCCCAAAGCTACTTCTGCCTTACTAGTCAAAACAACTGGAGCATAATAGGTTCTCTTCCCTCCGTGATCTCAGGTGTTTCAGACAGATGTCACCTAGCAAAGCACCCCTATGTGCCAGGATTTGCTAGTGAGGAGCAAGGAAAGCACTGAGAGGTTGCAGATTCTCACCTGGGACTTGTGATCCAGCCCTTGTTCCAGTGTCTTATCCAACAGTAGGTCTCAGAGATACCTTCAAGAGAAGGCGATAGGTAGTGCCTTTAGAAAGATGGGAGCAGCTTAGTGTCCCACAGAGATAAGATTTCAAGACACACATGCTTGCAACTGCTTGTTGATGTGGGTGTCTTCCAAATCAGGAGGCCAGTTGTCCTGTGTGTCCCACTCTCTGAAATACACAATGTATCTGCACACCCTTCAAGAAACCCTCAAACAATTCTGGGTGCCAGGACCTGAATACTTGGATAACTTACCTGTAAATGCCTTCGAGAAGTTGGTCTTCATCTTTCTGAGCCATGGTTCTCACCTGCAGATGGGGTGAGGACTTCTGCGGAGGACTAAATTCATTAGCATGAGGAAGAAAATGTGGTGGAATAGATCAGGTAAAACCCTCCGTAAATCAAACACAAAGCAAGTGCAAGCACTATGACCTCAAAAAACATAAGTATAGATCAGGATTTGAGTAGCAGTCTCACAAGGAAACACTATAAATATAACTGATGAAAGGTGTGGGGACCATTTGTTAAACAATACGGCTGTCTTACTCGTCTCAGCAGTGAAAGTTACAAATCACAATCAAAGATGAGTTTTAAAGGAGAAAAAAAAAAGAAAGCTCCAGTTGATAGCTGCTTCCTTTTCCAAGACTAGGCCTTTCTTTGAATGCTGAGGACTTTTCATGTGTGTTCACTGGCCTTATCAAACTGTCTAGATGAAGAGACTATCATGACTAGCTACTGAATATGCTGAAATAGGAGTGAAAATAAATTATGTGGGATCTGAAATGGGTTTTTGACATTTTGAGTTTCTAATTTCATTTTCCTTTAACACATCAGAAATACAATTCTTCCTGCAAGCTGTGTTTTCCGTAATATCAATTAGCCAGCCTTAGGGCATGTGTGATTATTGAGAGATGGGCATAACCCTTGGAAGATGGAAAGGTTTTTGTCTGCTTCTTGCACCTCTTCTGTGATATAATTATCTCTCTGCAAGAGTATCTTTCACTATTAGTGTTATTTATTAGTATTTTTGCAGAGTTCAGCAAGGACAGCTCATGTAGAGAGCGCTACAGCCACAGGCACAAATCAATTTGAGCAAAAATAGAAAATTAATTTTATTCTTAGTGCCTCAATGCAATAAAGTTAATGGTATATTAGAGATCACACATATGACCAAGATCTCTGCTTGAGAAAAAGAATTTGGCTTTTACTAGTGCAGTCACCAAGGTGACAATTCCATCAGCGATTGGAATATGCACTTGAGCCATCATGGAGAAACCTTCCTAATTCTCCAGTGGTGGGAGACACCCATAAACTTTGGATCATTCTCAGCAAAATGGCCACTGCTGAAAAAAGGAGGAGGATAATAATTGTCTTCAGTTTGTGCTATATACTTTGGAGGAGAGGTGGGAGTCAGGCAGATTTCAGATATACGTTACTGTTCCTCAGGTCAGAAGCAGAATCAGTAAAATTTGGAAGCAATGCCACAAGTTGAACTCCTACATGAGAAGTGGAAACTTTTTGCAAAATTGTCCCTGGACATGGCACCATAAATGTTTTAAATCTTTAAAATTATTATCCTGGGTTTTGAGTTTGACTAAACATCATGTCTCATCTCACACAAGCCCTTCAAAATACAAGCCTGGTTACAAAAAACCCAAAGTTAACTGGCTACAAAAGTATGCAGGCTCCATAGTGGTACAGGTGTCATGTTATAGTCTTTTTATTCATTACCTGCTTTCATTGAAACTCTCCGCATTTGACAGACTTTTCCATAAGGACTGGCTCTTGATCTTCTGTTTTAGCTGAAATCTCTTGCAGGGACAATGGAGTGTTGTGTTGGGGACTTGAGCTAGAAAGACCAAGATCTGATGAAGACTGAAGTCTTCTGCTTCTATAGTTGTGTTCCTTCAGGACACACATAGAGTCCCAAAGCCTAGAAGCAGAGCACTTTAGCTAGTAAATATGTACATCTATGTCCTGTCATCCAGCAACCTTTCTCAGATCAATGGCATCTATTTCAAAGACAGTTAAATTTCTTCTGTCCCACCTAGTGCTAAGCAGATCATCTGTTTGTGCTGACTGTTGCACTGCATGGAGGTGACCATTGCTTCTTATCTACCTTCCAGAGGTCTCTGTGTCTTCCCTCAGTGGCAATTACTTGATCTTCTAGGAACACTCCCCATCACAGTGAGAGATATAAAGACTGAACCAGCAACATTGACTGCTTCTTGGGAGAAAAAGTTACTGTTCTAGTCAGCAAATCAGCATCCAGAAAGGTTGGCTTCCCACCCAATCCAGGCCTTAAATCTATGCACTCAAAACAACTCCAGTTCTGTGGACCACCTGTTCCTTTCGCAGAAAGTCACAAATGATACCCTTCTTTTGTCCTTCTTGACCAGGAATTAATCCTGGATACATTTCTGTAAAGTCTCTTGAAGGAGACATTGCTCTGGAAGCCATACAACAGGAGAAAACAGTACCAGGAGTCACAGGCATTGTTTGCCCAAAAACAGGATGCTAGGAATTCCCCTATGGGCAGGGCTTTGCTTTTGTTTTAAGGCACTCTGAGTAAGCCTGGCAAGCTACCTCAGAAACAGGCAGCACCTGCCCACAGAATGCTACTTTCCTTCTCTGTTAATGAGTAACTGACTTCTGAAGTCCAAGCAAAATTTCCACCTGGTTTCACTCTAATTAGTGCCAGGACTCTCAACTCTAGCAAGTATTCACATTTCCCAGCTACTATCTTGCACAATTTTAGGGAACATCTGTTGAATGGACCATGTGTTGCATAGTTGCTGTCCTCATGCACGAATTGAATTAAGACAGGTCTCAAGGAAGTGTGCTGTGTCATGAAATCTTCAGATATGATGGGCCTGGGCTATACCACAGATGTTTCTCTGAGATCTTTAGATCAGACTGACATTAGCAACCTCTCTGGAAAGAAGAGAAGGGACAAAACTTGGCCTCTGTCTTGGGAATTAAGATCTGGACTTAAAGTCATCTTTACCTTCTCTCCCCCAGGCCTGGCAGACCCGCAAAACTGATGCTTTCTCACATTAAGCATTTTCCACATTCATATAGACTTGCAGCCAGCTGATAATGAGCAACTAATTAATTAAAGGCAGCAAATTAAAATCTACCCATGTCTTGTGAAATTTGATTGCTGAATATTGATAAAAGATGTGCACTAGGCCACTTAAAGGTCTAAGACTGTACTTCCAGCTGCAAGTTATTTCCTCCTGTCACATGCAACTTAGAGAAGGTTTAGATTTTAAATAAATGTTGATTGTTATATTTAAATCTTTATGAATTCATAACCCTCTCCTCTCTCAAGAGAATACCAGTTAGGATTGGAAGACTAAATTGAGAAAATAAATCCATGTTATTATACAAGTATTTTCTTAATTTTCAGTAAAAGTGGGAAGAAACGGTAAACATTTTGAGGAAGCAATTAAGCAATTTCTTAAAGGAGAAAAGATAATTTTTCACAATCCACTGGAAGAGGAGACCACAGGAAAGAGCTCACATGAAACATTTCACCTAATTATTGTCTTTATTTAGCATATGGCCGGTCAAGTCCAATGCACCTAATTTCAGAGACATTTGGAAGGCCGAGAAAATATCAGGGAATACCAAAAAGATAAACATAAATGTAACCTCAAGGATAATAAACTTATGCTTACAGTCTGAGGTGATGCTTACATGGCTGACATTAATGCTGTGTCAGAGAAAATGAACAAGGAGATATAGTCCAACATGATTGATCTGGTACAGTAACAACAGAAAGCTGTATCATGTCCTTTTTTATGGAAGGATCTGTGCAAAGAGTACCATGAGTTTAATGGCATAGATAAAGAAACTTCTAACAAAAAGTTCTCCTACCTGTAGAAAAGCATCTGTATTTCTATATATTTATTTACAACCAGCACAAGATTCATTTCATACATGGACACACACATTTCTGCCTCCCAGATCCCTAGGGGGGTTAGGTAGTCAATAAAATTCACATACCAGAGGCACAGCTAGACTCTTTTCTGTGGCAATCTCAGAGTAATAGTTTTTATTGCTTGCCAATAGGCTCTTGCTAAGAGTTGATGTGTTTAGTCAAACTCAAAACCAAGGACAATTATTTTAAAATTTAAAACATTTATGATGCCATTTCTGCTCTGTCCCCTTCAGATCCAAGCTTTCTCTTGAGACAAATGATTTTTAGAGTGCTGAAAAATTTGTTCTCAAGGGACAGAAGATGAGAGGATATAGTCTTGAATGACAGAATTAAAAAGCTTGTCAAAGGGGTATTTGTAGAAACTAAGTCCCATATATAAAGGCCTGTTGCAAGAGCTGCTAAGTCAGCAGAAACATTGCACTGAGGCTGTTCAAGCATCCCACTAGTAAGAATCTATTCACTCAGTGTTAGTTGCACTGATTTGGACATAAAGGACTTGGTTTAAGACACAAGAAAATTGAGTATTATTTTTATGGCATAATTATCCTTCCTAGGACCATTACTGTTCAAGATGCAAGGAAAAGATACTCACCCTCAAAACTCAGAGAGCTCAATTCAGAAACAAAGCACGTGTGGCTCATCATTGCTGTGACTAATTAGACCAGAGATATTGGAATTTTCTAACCTCTCAACAGGATGCAGATTCAATTTTTTGAAGAGAATGACCACTTTTGCTAAACTCCAAGGCTCTTTTTTTCCTGACACAGAAAAAAATCAATTATTAAAAGAGCCAGAGCAGGCTCCTGGTAGTTACTTAGAGCTGGAAGGCTACCTAGAAATGAAAAGAAAGGATATTATCTGCCAATATATGAACCCACCAGAGTGAAACTAAACGCCCATTACCTAGAGTAGTGCCTTTAAGATACTGTTTTACTGTTCCTGATGGACAGTTCTGATACCAACCATAGTTGCTGGTTGGCTTAATCTGGAGGCATAGGGCATAACACAAAGAAAAATCATTGCTTCTGAAAGAATAGAAGGATGCATGGGCTGAGTTCTGCCCTTAGAAACAAGATAGCTTTTGTTTATTTTTTTCTTCCTCAGTGAGAATCGCTTGTGAATGTCCTGGGCAAACAGATGCTTTTCAACAGACCCCAGCAGTCTGAGAAGTTGTCAAACTTGCAATGTTGGATAGCTCTTTTGCTCATCTTATTCGGATGACTTCGAGATCCCACTGGCTGAATTTACTTTTAATGTGTCTGGCAGCTCAGATGATTGACTGTAGTCCACATCACACTGTGAAAGTGCATAGGGTAGTATCTGTCTACCTAATTCATAACACTGGTAACAGGCTGGTAACATGTGCCCAATCAGTCATAGACATCAGCACAGGTTCTGACTACCTGTTGCCTCCTGGCATCGTTAGTTATGGTATGCCAACTCTATGCAATAGAAAACAATGCTCATAGCTCTGACCAAAGCTGGGCTGCCCATATGGTGCAGTGTTTAAGTCCTGGAAGGAGCAATGCACTACCTACAATTCTGGAACTGGACAGGCCTCAGCCTACCACATCTCTGAAGAGAAAAACACATGAGCCACTCTTTGTTACCATGTGCCCACCTGGAGTAGTTAGGCTGGGAAAAGATCTGCTACCTTATGGATGATATTAAATATTTCAATTATTACTGCTTGACTTAATTAAACGGCCCTGAGTACTAACTGCCTGGGGAATGAAGGTGAATGTGTTTTTTAATATGAATGCAAAAAATACCCAATAATTTATGTTGGAAAAGGTATTGCAAACATGATTTATCTGCTTTTCTGGGGAGCAAACCTGCATTTAGTGCTCCAGATGTAATGGAGGAAGACTTGTGACTCAGGAATACAGCACTGACACATAATTTGGGAAGGGACAGAATTTCTTAGTTACAGTCACACAGCTTCCTGTTCAGTATGGTCCAAACTAGATTGAACCATAGTAATATCATTAGTGGCATTATTGCTGGATTATGGACCTTGTGCTCTGTCCCTCTCCAGACGCCATTGATTTGTATTCTTTCAAATCAAATTGAAATCTAAAAACTGACTGTAAAAAACAGTAATAATAACTGATTCTTAGTGTCCCTAGCCAAGTACAAGTCCCTACCTTGTACTCCTAGGTAGATTTGCAATGCAGTCATCCCATAAGGATCACAGACACAGCTCTCATTAAGTACATATTTAGAAGAAAACTTTGAGAACTTGTTGTCATGCAGTCAGGGAAAAAGAATGACATTTTCTAACTCCATGAGTACTACTGTTTCTTCATCACTTTTAATTCTTTGACTTCCCTGGGTTTTGTTCACAACTTCAGGAGACTTTCTTGATTTATCAGCGATTGGTGTGGCATCCTCACCTTCTGTCAAAAGCCTGGCCTGGCAGAGACAAGCACAGCTATAGGAATTAAACCTACCAGGAAAGAGCAGCTGGTATTTTTTTTTTCCCCCCCCTGAGGCATAGTAGCATGGATGGGATTTATTTGGAACTTTCTCTCCCTAATAAGGAAGGTTTCAGTTTCAAAAACACATTAAAATTCAGCAGGGGAAGAGGCTCATGCCCTTATCTTAAGGGAATCGAACGAAGACATCTTCTGGAGCCTTACAAATAACTCTGGAGCGCACTTGCCTTTTCTAGAGAGCTGAAGTCTGCCCTGCTGAGGGCATCCAAACACATACCAGGAACTTCTGACTTAACAGAAATATCTGTGCCCAGGTGGCCTGTTCTTCTGGTGTTAGTAACCTTCAATCGCAAGCCACTCTATTTCCACAAGAGGGATCACCTCCCTCCCTTTTTTTTGTGTCCTTCTCAGCATCACAAGTGTCAGTATGCTCACATGCAATGATTCATCTCACATGTGCCTCCTCCAAACAGCATACACAGCACACACACACAAAACTCATTTCCCATATAATCCTTTGTGGGGACAGGGAACAAGGTCCCCTCAGAGAAGTAGTGGATTGGTAGGTATGGTTGGCATTAGAGTTTTTACAGCATATATGCAGGACATGACTGTTGTGAGAGACAGACCTTCCAATTACTTCTGCAATGGAGTAATTTAACCTTCCAACTGAAGTCCATTGAAGTATGAACCCGTAGTCAAGGTTCAACATTCACAAAATTTAAAGATTGCTGCCATTCACAGCTTACTGTTCTACAGAAATATTGAAAAGAGGGACAGGAGGGTTATGACTGGTTGAAATTATGACAGAGTTGACTTTACCTAAAATATTCCTCTGAAAGATATGTATCTATCATGCTCTCTAGCAAGACTTTCATTGTCCTTTCACCACTCTATCCCCGTACTCTACTTCTTTGTTGTAGAATGCTTTTCTCATGTCTAGGTTTCTCTTGTTGCAACTTAATCAATTCTTCATAATTTTTAGGAAATCATAGTATTTCAAAGGAATTCCTACCTGTGATTCTGGGCAAGCTCTCTTGGCTAAATCCACTGATGAACAATAGGAGACTTTGGCTCTAAGACCATTTAGTTATTCCATTTAGATTGGGTTAGGCATAATGGAGCAGAAGCTTTTGGATCAGGAAGCAGAATATAATGATGTATGTAACTGTCAACATTGTTTTACATATTTAACAGTTGTTAGCTTCTGAAATAGGGGTTTGGGCTGGTTTTTTTAATTTTAATTTAATTGTTGTTAAACAGAAAGCCATGGCAATTACATAACATATATAGAGAGCCTTAATTTTATTTATATTTTATACAGATGCATCATGCATAATTTTCTTAAGATAAATCGGGTTTTTAGTTATGCCATTATGTCAAGTTGTATTTGAACAGAAATGGAAATTAATTAGAAATCTGCAAAACAGCTTTTAAAAATCTGCTTCTATTTATATTGTCTGCCTTAAGCCTGTTAAATGTACTTGCACTTTGTACAAGTTTTACATCCTAAAACTGAATCCCATTTAAATTACACAGGAAAAGTTACAATCTGCTGGTCTTTCTCACAACTTCAACCAGTTTCCTCAACTCCCAGTAAACCAGTCACTGAAATAAAATTGGTAAATAAAGGAAAACCACAAAGACATTCTTGCTGTAGTATGTGTATGGGTGTCAGGCTAAGTCTGCCTTCCTACATCAATATGGCCAAGTTTTTCACCAGAGCCTTTCATAGTCCAGGATTAGCCAGTGTTTTGTCCCTGAAAATGCACAACAGAGGTAAATCATTATGGCAAATGCTAGTAAAGGTAGTTACCTTCAGACTTTATTATAAAATTATTTTTTTTTCAATGAGTGAGTTTTCTATATATGTATTCAATATTTTAATTTAAATTTCTAAGAAAATTTGTATTCATTTGGAGATACAAATCAATATAGTAGCCTGAGGAAGACAAAAGAGACATCTTTTCTTCACGCAGGAATACCTGTCTTTCTCTACAGGTGTAGAGATTACACAGAGGAGCAGATTTATAAATCACAGCCATTGATAAGTAAATGAGGTATCCAAAAAAGATTGTACAGTGATAGATTATTTTGCTGGTACCTTTGTTTTTCTCTGTAGTTGTTATATCATGAAGTCATGATGCCTTTCTGGAAACCTTCTAACTACCAGAACCAGAATCCACAGAGTCGCTACCAAACTCTCATCTTGGTTCATGTGTTTTCTTGTGGCCATTATCCAACAGAGTCTTTTCTCATTCCACTAACACTATCTACATGTCTCTTTCAGGACATCTCGATGTTTAGCCAAGAGAAGCACAGCTGTTTTCCCCAAGTGATCTTTTAAGAACCATTAGTTAGTTATGCAAGAAGGAAGATAAAAGAGCATCTGAACAGCCTTAGGATTTCTTGACACAGAAGGCCAAAAATAGATACACTTCTGTTTTTAAATATCTGTACTTCCAAATTTGTTAACATGACTATGTATTTCAGGAAAAAATACCCCTTAGCTACAGGATGCCTCTATATCCTGCCTCCTTTTAGCAATCCAGAGAAGGAACTAACTCCAAAAAGGTGCAAGATGCGGCTACATAAGACTTGCTGGTGTTCTGTAAAGGACCACAGAACCACAGAATCACTAAGGTTGGAAAGGACCTTCAAGATCATCAAGTCCAACCATTAATCCAGCGCCACAATGTCCCCTAAACCATGTCCTGAAACACCACATCCACACGTTTTTTGAACACTTCCAGAGATGATGACCAGCACCTCCCTGGGCAGCCTGTTCCAATGCCTGACCACTCTCTCAGTGAAGAAATTTTTCCTAATATCCAATCTAAACCTCCCCTAGCGCAACTTGAGGCCATTTCCTCTCGTCCTATCACTAGTTACTTGGGAGAAGAGACCAACACCCTCGACGCCACAACCCCCTTTCAGGTAGCTGCAGAGAGTGATAAGGTCTCCCCTCAACCTCCTCTTCTCCAGACTAAACAACCCCAGTTCCCTCAGCTGCTCCTCATAAGACTTGTGCTCCAGACCCTTCACCAGTTTTGTTGCCCTTCTCTGGACACATTCAAGCACCTCAGAATCCTTTTTGTAGTGAGGGGCCCAAAACTGAACACAGCATTCGAAGTGCGGCCTCACCAGTGGCAAGTACAGGAGCACAATCACATCCCTACTCCTGCTGACCACACCGCTTCTGATACAGGCCAGGATGCTGTTGGTTTT
>NW_010541625.1:0-1682 GCF_000687285.1 Phaethon lepturus
CCCCCGCCAGAGCAATTCTTCCTCCCCTGGTGAAAAAAAAAAATCTGATTTCCCTGAGAAAGCTCCTTCCACCTAAATATAGCATTTCCAAGAGCATCCTCCTTGTATTTAAGCAGATACCTGGGCTCATCACTGCATACTACAAACTGTGACAGTTTCTGTGTGAATATTTTTAACTGTGTTTGTGGTACCTGTATTTATATTTATGTTTAGCACTGTAATGTTCCACAGTATAAAGTGAATGGAGTTCTATAGCAGTAGACAAGGAAAAAAAAAAATAAATAAAAAAAAAATACCTTGTGTTACACCCTCTCATGTATAAAGGTCATGTCCAGAGGACTATGTTGAGTATTTAATAAAAACTGAATATTATTTTTAAAGTTTATAGAATGGCCTCTGAGCTTCAGTCGAAACCTTTCGTGTTGATAACAGCCTGTTAGAAAGTTCACTTATCTTCTGTGTGTTGTTCCTGAAAATCAACTCCCTCTCTCCTTTTTCTCCCTCCTTCGTACCTCTCTCATTCAAGAGTATTCCAAAAAAAAAAAAAAGGGGGGGGGGGGAAAAAAAGGGGGGGGGGAAATTACATTTTGCTTTGTCTCCTTGAATTAGTCTTGTTACTGTATTGTTCGGTGGCATCAGGAATCTATGCCATTCCTCTCGCTTCATGATTAAAAATGGATTTCCAAAGTTCAAAACAGTATATATTTCTTATTGCACCCTCTTCAGTCAAATACCAGGTCAAAGGTTCTGCTTCTTTCTTTATTATTATTTTGATTTAATTTGAGCTCTACACAGCTGAGAATCCCCCAGCTCTGCGGAAGGACCCACTGCCCCCCTCCCTCCCTCCCCCGACTTGTTTCGACCCAATAAACCTTTCCAGGGAGGGGGGGGAGTCACTTTTATCCAGAAACTCATCCTTAAAGAGAATGAAAATTGTGGATATAACGCTGGGAAACAACCCCTGCTGCTGTGGATCGCAGGCTCGGATAACCCATTGCGAAGGCTGGATAAAAAAAATGCATTTTTCTCGCCTCTTTGTCACTGCTCTAATATTTGCTGGGCTGTTCAGTAGGTAGCATTTAGCCAGGGAGATTTCCCTGGAAGCAGCTTAGTCCCTTTCAAGTTTGTTTGTTTTGTTGTTTTGTTGTTTTTTTTTTTTTAGCCTGGGGAGGTTTTTTTCAGCCCATCCTTTGCTCGTCTCCAGCCTGGAATGTGCAGGCGATTTTTACAAGGCGCAGGAAAAGACGGAAAGAAAAAAAAAAAAAAAAAGAATAAATATTTCAGCTCACATTTCTTCTCACAGCTCTGTTAAATCTCTCTTAAAACGAAAGAAAACAAGCAAACAGCACCAAAAAGGAGAAGCCAAGAGCGTTTTGCAAGAGGGTAACGACCTGGCCGGGGAGCAGGAGGCTCCCTGGGTGTAAACCGGCTTGAATTTCCCAAAAGGAAAGAAAAAAAAAAAGGACAAAAAAAAAAAAACCAAACCAAACACCAAACCACCACACCACCAAAAACCCAAACCTATATCCACAACCACACATATATAATTCAGCGCCTATAGAGGGGATGAAGGCGATATGTAACACCCAGCGCATTCAAGGCATTCTCTGGCTGTTGAATGGAGACGGAACAGAAAGAAAACGTGCTCAGGTCTGCAAGGCAGAGCCCGAAACGGGCTGGGG
>NW_010541626.1:0-520 GCF_000687285.1 Phaethon lepturus
AAGAAATATTACAGCTCAAAGAATACAGAGACACAAATTCAAGAAGGTACAAATACAGCAGAGAGAAACAGCTTATGAGAATTCACACCACCAATGAATGTGACATGGATCTAGGTGACACCGACTGTGCCTTAACCAAAGGAGTTGGTTTCCGGTTACTGAGTTTGGGTTTTTTTTAAAATCACGTCATTCTTCAAGCTATGTTTTGAATACAGTTGATTGATTGGAAAACTCTGATAAGACACATTTATTCTGGAATTTTTCACTATGGTAACACTGGAACATTTAACAAACCTTGCTCAATTTTGATGAGCATGCAATTGGCTTCAAAGAAGAGTTTATTTGCAATCCAGTGGTTTTGTGTAGGTCTTTTCCATCTCACCACTGCAGCTACCAAGGTTTCTGATTGTAAGACCAACAGTGCAATAGGATTGCAAAAGTCCGGGGAGCCACAAACAGAAGTAAACGTTTTTTTTCTCCACTTTATAACTTTCCTTCTTTAGATAGCTGTAGTGAAACT
>NW_010541627.1:0-508 GCF_000687285.1 Phaethon lepturus
GAGCACATAGCACTTGCCTTGGTGGGTTTGTAGGAGTGAGATATAGTCTGTTTGCCAGGCCTCCCCATATTTCAGGCATCGTCTTCCATACCGGAGAGGCTTTAATTGCTTGGCTTGCTTGATTGCAGCACATGTTTCACATTCATGGATAACCTGTGCAATACTGTCCATGGTCAAGTCCACCCCTCGATCTATATGTTGCGTCTCTTCCCTGATGGCCTGAGGTGTCATGGGCCCACTGAGCTATAAATAATTCACCCTTCTGTTGCCAGTCCAGATCCACCTGAGCCACTTCAATCTTAGCAGCCTGATCCACCTGATGGTTGTTTTGATCTTCTTCAGTGGCCCAAGTCTTGGGTGTGTGAGCGTCTAGGTGGTGTACTTTTACAACCAGGTTCTCTACCCAAGCAGCAATACCTTGCCATAATTCAGCAGCCCAGATGGGCTTGCCTCTGCGTTGCCAGTTGCTCTGCTTCCATTGCTGTAGCCACCCCCATAGAGCATTTGC
>NW_010541627.1:555-854 GCF_000687285.1 Phaethon lepturus
GATGCCTTTCACCTCTGCAAACTGACTCGATTCACCTTGTCCTTCAGCAGTGTCTACTGCTTGTCATATAGGACTCTATACAGCAGCCTTCAACCACTGATGTTTCCCCACAATGTGACTGAACCCATCAGTGTACGGGGCTTACTGCTTTTCGTTCTCTGGCAGTTCATTATATGGTGGAGCCTCTTCAGCACGCGCCACCTCCTCTTCTGGCGATATTCCAAAATCTTTGCCTTCTGGCCAGTCCATGATCACTTCCAAGATTCCCGGGCGCTTAAGGTTTCCTATTCGAGCCCGGC
>NW_010541628.1:0-532 GCF_000687285.1 Phaethon lepturus
ACCCGTGCCGAGAGCCGGCTCTGCACAGAGCCCGTTCTCGGTGGGCATGAAGATCCGCTTTGCTTCGCTGCTGTGTTGGCAAGCAGTGGGCCAGGGCTGCCAGAGCTCCTGCTAGCAAGCGTGGTGACTCGGCTTGGCCAGCGTATGAGAGGGAAGGCGAAGTACCGTGGTATTTTCTGCAATTCTTTATAGAAGGAAGCCTGAGCATGGAGCAATTGTATAGAAGTCAGGATGGAGCCTGGCCCTCGGACTGTTTCTTGCTGAAGCCCGATTGCCACACAGGCTGATGTCTATGAAAAAATATCCAGGAACGCAATGGTTAATCACAAGCACCCCGAGTTGTTCCTCCTTGTGTTTCAGAATCCGCAACCCCAGCGCACTCCTCTGACCAGATCCCCTCCTCACTCCCCTGCGGCGATCTGCAGGGGATGGGGAAGTGGGCAGGGGAAGAAGTGAGGAGCAGGAGACGGCCTCTGTGGCCACGTCCTCGCGCAGTGGCGGGCGTTTTGGTTTTGGGGAGGTGAAGTCCCGG
>NW_010541628.1:563-5645 GCF_000687285.1 Phaethon lepturus
CAGGGAGTTCACGTCCGGAGAAGAGGGAAGCCAAGGTGCTTGCACATTCCAGCATTTGGCTCATGCTGCCTGCCCTGCCACACGCTGCCTCTGCCTTATTTCCTCGTGTGTGTGTGGTGTTGCCTTTGGCACCCGGGATGATGTTTATGCTTTGCATATAGAATAACACAGCTTGATATGAATCTGGCTTGAAAAAAAAAAGGAAAGAAAGACAGAAAGAGCAAATCCCAAACTCTGCAGCTGAAAAAATACTGCAAGCTCCCACGGCAGCCAAGATCAACAGCAAGGACAGGCTACTACTCTCTAAGGGGGATATGGATGGGTTTTGCTAACCCACGTCTAATTTGTGACAAAAATAATCACAGAAGACAGCAGATCAGCGACTGATTGTCAGGGCGGCTCACTCTGCTGCCGGGACAAGGGAAGGTATCGAGGAGCTGGACTCCTTGCAGTGAACCGGACTACTTTGGAAACATTGGTGGTGCTTCTGAAGGGGTTAAATGGCAAGCGGCTGCTGTTCCCCAGTGTGATCGGGTAGAAGCCTTTGGAAGAAGGGAGCATTTCCCTGGGGGGCTGGCAGCTGTCCTCCAGCCCTGTCCCAGACCCCCGGGCCCAGGCAGGGGTGACATGGGGTGCTCTCCACAGTCTGCATCGCCCACAGGCAGGTGGGTCCCAGCCCTTGAGCCGCTCAGCTTTGCATCCCAGTGCGGAGCAGCCAGGCAGAGCTCAGAGATGTGGATCCCACCCCTTGTAACACAAAGGCCTGTTACAGCTCATCTGTGGTTCTGCTGAGGACTTCCCCAGGCACTGATGCTGGAAGACAGGGAAGACTTTTTTTTTTGCTGTCAGTTTTCCTTAAGTCTTAAAGTGCTGTTATCTGGATGGAGTAAGGAATCACCAGTACCTTCCCCCTGCCCTGCCTCTGTCAGTTGTCTCCAGGACTTTCTGCTCTCGCCCACCTTTCCGGTTCAGCTCTTTTTCAATCTCAATAGCCTTATTGGCATGACATGGTTTGCAAGTATTGCCAAAGTTAATATATCAAACGTCCGTCCCTAGGAGCAAGCATTTCTCAGCACAATTACTCCCCAAAGACTCATCGAATGCACAGGCCACGACTGAACACTATGGTTTAATGTCCTCATTAAATAACGATGAATAACTACCCCACCCCCCATCAATGTCATTCTGGTTTCAGAGTACGCAGCCTCTTGGGCTCGGAATCTCAGGGCCACATGGGAAGAGAGTTGGGAGTTCGTTCCAGCATTTATTTGGATTACAGGCGCCTATCCAAAACCAGGCCTCCGTTGTGCCTGGCATTGCACATACAGAACAAGGAAAAGTCCCTGTCCCAAAGAGCTTGGACAATGCAGACATACAAATGATCACTCTTCTCATTTTACTGACATGTGAGGTGCTTAGGGACTTGCCCAGGGGCATGCAGTGAGTCAGCATCAGAACTAGGGATTAAACCCAGATCTCCAGGGACTCAACTGCAAAACCAGTTCTCCTCCAAGATGTAAATCCCAGCTCTGCAGCCCTTCCCATGGAATTTGCACCAGTGAGGCTACCAAAGGCACTTGCGAGACTTGGAGCAACTCTCTCTCTGGCTAGCCAGTTCCTCCTCTGCTTCCAGAGAGATGTCACTGGTGCATTCCAGCCCCAGAGCTGCCTGCATTTCTGCAGGAGGTGGCACAGTGCCTATGTGCTTACCCCATGTATGCAGCAGTTCTCTGGGCACTTTGGGATCCTAGAAGAGGAAATCCATGCACGTGCTGTCGGCATCTTCGTTCTGCTTTTCTGGTGCTTAATGTCTCACAGACAGGAGAGGGCTTGGATCCACGCTCAAATTACCACCACGAGATAAATCCCCTGCTCGGCTGAGCCGAGGTAACTGACGTGGGCATGCTCTTATTCAGCAGCAAATGCAGGTTAATTCAGTTTAGCTTAGCTGGCAGCACAGGCAACCTAAGCTGGGCTGTGTTACACGCTGTTTGCCGCAGGGGCAGAGCTGATGGGCAGACAGTTGCCAAGGCTCAGCTGGTGCATGGTAACGCAGAAAGCTTCAGCACTTGCTCATGTCTTTCAGCCCTTCAGACAGATTCACTGTATATGGCCTTAACAGATGAATAGACAAGAGGTGATTCACAAAGAAACCTCTCCTCCCAGGTAACTGCTGGCAGCAGTTTACATGTGCTTTTTTTGCAGCCTGATCCTGCCCAGTCAGAGTTGCTGGGTCCTGCACCAGCTGAACCACAGGTCTGATCTACCTAAGAAAAACACAGCCACACCAAAACTGACAGGACGAAGTTTAGAACAAGTCATGATAACTCCCTGACCTCTCTTCTTCCTCCCTCCCTGCTGATGGGAGCAATTTCTAACTACTAGATATTTTCTGTGTTAATTTTGGAGTAGAAGAAATGGACACACCAGGCTTGTCTACACACAGAGTTCTGCACGTGCATGCTGCATCCAGATCAACTTTATATTGCCAAGATAGGTAGCTGTGTCCCAGCTGGGCTCAGCGATGCTGGGCCATGGCCTGACATCCTCCCTCCTCTGGTTCTTGCTCCCTCCCAGACTTGGGGATGTTCAATAGGCTGGGAGATACTCCTGAAAAACAAAGCAGCAGTCTCATAAAGAAAAACCTCCTATAGAGGCATTTCAGTGAAGATTTCCCCATCCCTGGGCAGGGAGACAATGGTGGGAAGGAAGTCGGAGTCATTATCGTCATTGTTTCAAGGTTTAACCAGGCACTTGGGGATTAGCACCTCAGCACTCAGGGCACAGCTGGGTGGGAAAGGGCTCGGCTTTGTCCGTCGCAGTGGAGAAAGGCCGTTTTGCTCGCTGCTGAGCTGCTGTTTGAAGTGTTTTGCACCCTCCTGCAACCAGGCTTGTCGGGTCCTGCGGCAGGAGGCATATTGGCAACTTCAGGCTCTGGGCAGCAAAGAAAGGCTGAGACTTGCCGGGGAGGCTGCACACCGCAGATGGAGGTAGCCGAAGGGGCAGGGGCAGCCCAGCAGCCAGGGCCCCTCCACCTCCTGCTCCTGCCTACGTCAGAAGGAATCGGCAAGAGGGTGTATTTCCGGAGAACCTGTTTTCCAGATCCCCTGGCATCCTTCCACGGCTCTCGGTGCATGCGTCATCATTTTATGAGGCTGCATCGTTCCCCAAGAGCCCCCTTCCCCTCCCCTTTCTCTCTCGCACACAGAGATTTTATTTATTTGTTTATAACACTTCGCCTATCCCCAGGATGCCTTTCATCTGCAAGCACTTAACCGTTTCGGTGACAGGAGGGAGGGCAGCAGCTCAGGGAGGCAGGGCAGGACGAGCCGTCACCCCTTTGTTTCAGACAGGATGGCGCGGGGCAGTGCCGCGGGCCCCAGAGGTCACTCTGCTTCCCCGGCCCCGCTGCCTTTCCCCGCTCCGCTGCAGAAGCAGGCTCCTTGCACGTGGCTGGCCCCCCGAGCGCCGGGCTGGAGGGCAGCTGGCATGGCTTCAAGTGCATCTCCTGTGTCCGGCAGGACTGCCAGTCGTGCAGACGTGTGGCTGAGAAACAGACCTTTCCCAGTGAAGCACATCCCTTGGGGCCGGCTCTTGGCTTGATCTCCCCTCCTGGGACTGGCCTTTCCATTAGCAGGGGACAATGTCTCTGAAGGAGACAATGAGTCCAGCCCAAGCAGCAGCTTGGCCACCCTCATGCTGTGAGTGTTGCCTCCAGACACCAACTGCGGCCCTTGGATCCTCTTTAAAGGGCTCTGAAAGACTTTTTGTTCATGGATTGAGTGCAGGGCTGTGAAGCGATGGGGCTAGCTCCTTCCACACTTGATGCTTTGAGAGGGGGCTTAACTCTTGTGCCCCTTTATGTCAGCTGTGCCTGTTTCCTTCTCCTGGCATCAGCCCATCGCATCCCAGTCCTACTGCAGCGCTCTGCCATCCACTCTGTCACCACTGTCCCCTCTGTCACATGTCTCATCCCCAGATGGCAGTTCTGGCTGTAGGAGCAACACTCGGTCTAAACCAGGGCTGAGCTGTGCGTGCAGACCGCGAACACAGGGAGCTCTGTGGGAGCAGGCCGGATGGAGGTGTTCAAACACACGCTCATATCCAAAGCAGAACATCGCGCCTGGGCACATGCAGGGCAGGGGAAAAGCCGTGTCTCACCCTGTGCGACCCAAGGTGCGGTCAGTCTCAGGGAAGCACAAGTGGAGGTTCTGCGTGTGCCAGAAAGTTGTGATATACGCTGACTAGGAGCCAAGGAGAAGTGTGGGCACATCCACAGGCCAAAATCCGGGCTCTGGAAGGCCAGGGGAAGTACCAGCCTTTCATAGACCTCCAGCTGCAGCAACCAGCCCCGGCGCTGTCCCAAAGGACACGGCAAGGAGCACTGCGCTGCTCGCCAGGCAGAGCTCAGCCCGGAAGGTGCGTAGCTGGGGAAAAGCCCAGCTGAAACTGCCGCGTGCTTTGCGGAGGGCCAGGGGAGACCGGGCCTGACTCTTGCCCAAGAGGCGCGAGCGGCTGAGGCAGGGTCAGACTTGGCACTCGCTATGGCCACTGCCAGGGGAGTTTTCGGCACCCAACACGTGTGTGTTGCGGGGCGGGGGGGAGCTAACTATCCTAGCCTGGCAAGTGTCAACAGCAATTAGTGTTTCACACTCGACCTGAGAGGGGGATAAACATTCACAAGTAACCAAGCAGTGCTGGGCTGCCTGGGAGCCAGACATGTAGGAGGGGAGGAAGCAGAACAATGCCTTCTCTAATGCCATTGCTTTGTCAAGAGAAGTTTGCAGCTTGGTGAGAAAGATGGTCCATCCCACACATTTTCTTGTCTCCCCCTTGTTGCTTTGCAGTTATTGATTGGGGAGGCCCCAGGCATTAGTGTTTAGCTGCCATTGCTTTGTCAAGAGAAGTTTGCAGCTTGGTGAGAAAGATGGTCCATCCCACACATTTTCTTGTCTCCCCCTTGTTGCTTTGCAGTTATTGATTGGGGAGGCCCCAGGCATTAGTGTTTAGCTTCGTGCAAAGCTGCATCACTTCAGAGGGAAGCCGATGTAGCGTGAGCTTAGCTAACCCAGTGCTGTCGGA
>NW_010541628.1:5768-6454 GCF_000687285.1 Phaethon lepturus
ATGGTGCCTTGCACCAGGTACAAAAAACACCTTCACATTTCTGTCCTGGGAGCGTGGATCAGGTACAACTAAACCAGCATGAGAGCAGGTATATGTGCAAGAGCAAACGCGCATTGTTAGTAAGCCAATTTGCCTTCCTCCTTTTGGCTGAACTGATGCAAATTTTGCATTCAAAGTTCTCCTGTTGCTTCTACAGTGTCCATGGACCGTGGATGACTTGCTCCTGCTTGGCGTGTGTGTGATGAAAAGAATGTGTGCTTAGCATTTAGGGAGGTGGGATGTCAGGGTTCCATAGAACTGGCATTTTGCTACTCTAACTGCCAGCCTTTTTATCAGGAACTGACAGGACGGAGGTCCAGTTCCCAACCACACCAGAGCTGGCAGGCTCTCTCGCAGTCCCCTAACTGCAGTAGGATGCGTGCAAGTGTGGGGTCTGGGAATGCTTCTGAAAGCATTTTGCGGGCTACCTGGTAAAGCCCCATGGACCATGTGTGGAGCAACGCAGGCCTAGGCAGTGGGGTTAGAAGGCAGCCCCCAGCACTAAAGAGCTGACACCATACCAGATCTGGAAATAAGTATCTCTTCTTCCCAGGCTTCCCACCGCCACTGCTGCTGGGGTATTCCTCTCCTTTCCCCCTGGCACTGATGGCTGAAAGCCCTCCTGTGCCAGATGCTGTCCAAGCCCT
>NW_010541628.1:6483-11353 GCF_000687285.1 Phaethon lepturus
GCCCCCCCCCCGCCACTGCTGCTGGGGTATTCCTCTCCTTTCCTCCTGGCACTGATGGCTGAAAGCCCTCCTGTGCCAGATGCTGTCCAAGCACTGTTACAGGGGCAAGCCACTGCCACCCTGTCAGACAAACTGGGCAACAAAATGAATATTTATGCTTGTTTCAGCACTGAGGAGCAGAGGCCCAGGGAAACTGAAGCTGAAATTACGAGTGCCACTGGCCAAGTGGCCAGATCTCACAGGAGAAGAGGGTCTGACTGACTTCATCTCCTAGTCCAGCCTCAGCAGCTCCCAGAGTCACTGGGGGAGACTGAACCAGACTGTCTTCCTTCTCGGCAAGAGGCAGAGGCTGGCTCCGACTGCAAGAGCAGCTCATCTCCTGCTCCTGGACTAGGCTGTCTCTCTCCAGAGAGCAAAGGATCTCAGTGCTGAGTGGAGAGGCTGTAGGCATTGTAGCAGCCAGGGTCGGGCTGTGCTGTGCTAACACCAGCTCAGGTAAATGTCTCTCCTGAAAATCAGCCCTGCCGAAGCTCCTGAAGCTGGTGGAAGAACTGCCCCTCCTTCCCACCAGCCTTGAGCCGGCCAGGGCAGCGCCTGGCTCCACGCAGCGTCGCACAAAGGCGCTTTGTCCGCATGATTAAAAGGCAGACGTTCTCTTTCTGGAGGCTGGCAGCGGCAAGACCTGCCTGCCCTCCTGCAGGCACCCTCCTCCCCGGCTCCCCATCCGTGCTGCCAGCCTCCGTGATTAGCAGAGCTGCAATGCGTGCTCTCTCCTCCTCACGTGTGCGCACACGCGCGCACAGGCGCGCTGCAAAGGGGAGCTTCAAAAGAAGGATGCGTTCCTGGCTCTGAACCGCCGCAGCTCCTCGGGGAGCTGCTAATCCCACCCAGGGCAAGCAGAGAGCTCCTCCCGGGGAGCCGCGCAGAGGGACGTTAATGAGCTGCCTGCCTCCAGAGGCATCACCGCTGGCTCTGCGTGTCTGGCACTCGCGGCCGCGGCCTCCCCGGGAGTTACAAACTGCAGGCAGGCTCCCTGACAGTTGTGCTCCTATCAGCAAAGGAGCTCTTCCTCCAGAGAAATAGCGGAGTCACATGGATCCCATTAGCCCTCTGCTTAACATGAACCAGAACCAGAAACCACCACCAGCGCCACCCCCAACCCTGGCTCCGCCAGAGACGCTGCGCAGCAAAAATCTCCGTATGAAATCAGGCCAAAGCACTGCCGTGCCTGTCTCCAGAGCCCTGTGCGCAAGGAGGGCACGCAGGGGCCACATGACGAATGTTGCTTGGGAAGGGGGAATCCACCTGGGGCAACTCGCTGCCGACAAGTGCTTGCATTTTACTTCATGGATGGGAACTACCTGTGCTGCATACACCACGGCCAGCACCGTGCTAGCCCCCAGGGGCCCTGGCAAGCCGCGCTCTCTGATGGCTTTGCTAATATCTGGGGGAGTTGAAAGCAAGCCACCAAGGGTTTTTTCTCCCTGCCACACCCTCATTCATGCAAAGCCACATGAGCTCAAAAGCCTCCAAGCTTCTGTGTGTGGGGCTGAGAGTTGCAATCGGTGGGATTGCAAAACCTGGATGTTGCACAGTCTGGCTAGCGCGTGCCACGGTGAGGAGCGGCCGGCACAGGTTAGCATCCTTCGGCGGCACCTCTTGGCAGCCACGCTGCAGCCAGCACTGAGCCCTTGATACGGTGACCCTGCTGGCCACCGCCTGGGGGTGGCTCTGGCATGGCTCACAGCGGTGCTCTGTGGCACACTGAGCCCTGCAAATAAACCAAAGCAGTTTGCCACTGTAGGCTCAGGGTGATTAACTGGACTGTTAGGCAATTAACTTTTTCACACTTGCAGCCTCTAAACTCCCCCATAACTCAGAGGTGACAGACTCAGTGTTTATTTTCTGCTTAAAGAGAAGTCAGTCGCAGATTCCAAAGGAAAACAACCGTTCCCCAGTTTTATAATCAGGCTTCAAGGCAGATAGTAGGACAAAGGAGCCAGTTAGTTTTAAAAGCTGAAGGCCAGGTCCTGCCCTGCAGAAGCTGGCTCCAAGGAAGCAATTCTATCAGCACGGATTTGGTCTGGGCCTTGTACAAGTAATTTTCTTTTGAGTCACCATCGTTGTCCCTGCCTGGATGGAGCAGGAACTGCATGTAAAGGGCAGCAGTGCCAATTATAACGTGGCAGGGCATGGTTAAAACCAGGTTAGGTCTTGCTGTGTCCTGGAGCCCCGTGAGCAAGGCACATCTGCTCATCTGTCACAGATTGTCTTCTTACCTTTTTAAGTATTTGGGGGCAGGGACCATAACTTACAACGTGTCCGGTGGGAATCCTGCATCCATGCTCCCAGCTGGGAGAAGGCCTTTGATTTTATCATTAGGCAGCACAGAGCCGGGAACTGCCAGTGTCCTGCTGGAGCGAGCCCTAGGACACCGTCAGATCGCTCCATCTGCCTCTTGTTTATAATGTAAACCTCTCTGCACCCTTTCCCTGCCGCGAGACAATGTGCCAACGCAGACAGATCAACATGTATCTGGGCATCAGTGTTCCCAACGGAAAGCAGGAAGCTCTGCTTCTGCCTCTGCCATGGGCCAGTGGCCACCCCATGGTGGCAACTGGGCGAGAAGGGAGGAGGGCTGAGGATGGATTTGCATGCAGGTGTTACTCATCTTTGCAGCTATTTTTTTTTTTAGCTAGGAGATGTTTTGTATGCGGCAACAGGCATGTTTTTGCATAAAACTGGTGTTTGGTGACAGCCTATATTTGTAATATGGCTGAGGAGGGGCACTGGGGACCAGAAAACTTGAACCAAAAAATGGGGGCCTGGCTCACTAGTAAACGTCCTGATGCTAACAGACGATTAAAGGAATTTTCTCAGAACATCCATATTTTGGTTGGAACCAAAAGCACCTTCCCAATCTGCTGGAATGATTTCAGTGTCTACACAGTGATTGGTTTTTATAGTAACATCTCCAAGGCCTCAGCCTCATCATCCCCATTTTGGAAATGAAGACGTAAGCAAAGGGAGGTGCTGTCTTTTGAATAAGGTCTCCTCGAGGCCATCACAGCTTTCCCGAAGCTCCCAGCTCTGTGGCCTTCCTACCAAACACTGCTGGAACTGTCTTGCGAGCAACCCATCGCTCACGGGGCAGCTGACAGCTTCACAGCTCCG
Source organism: Phaethon lepturus (assembly GCF_000687285.1). NCBI lineage: Eukaryota > Metazoa > Chordata > Aves > Phaethontiformes > Phaethontidae > Phaethon > Phaethon lepturus. The sequence goes on from NW_010541628.1 coordinate 9,658, forward strand.
CGGCAACTCCCTGACCCGCAGCCGCTGCCTACAAGCTGACAGGAAAGCCCGTCTGCTATTAAGGTTAAAAATGTTGCCCATAGGGAGAGCAAAGTCTGACATTGCCTGCAGCATACTTCTCGCCTGGAGTTATTGCCTGTGGATTAGCAAAGGTCAGGGTTTAGTGCTCCAGCCCTTCCCAGTCTCTTCCTTTACTGCAGGTTAGGGCTACACTTGAAAATTTTGTTGATTTAGCCTGATCTGTAAGTGCATGGAAAAATCCCACCCAGTCTGGGGGAGCCATGAGAGCAGAATTCCTAGGGCCGATGTAATCATACTGGCAAACGGAAAATACCCCACCCCTTGGCTGCCGCATCGTGTTAGGGGAATTAATAGGATCCCTATGGGCAAGAAAGCTCCTTATCAGCAAACGCCGTGTACTCCTGGTCCTGGCACCCTCTCTCTAGCAAAGCTTGATCCCAGCATACCCTCCACTCCTCTTTTTTCTGCCTTTATTTTTTTCATCTCTGTTCTCTCTCCCGCCCATTTTCATTTTGCCCTGACAACTTTTTTTCCTTGCAGAATGTGGGAGGGATGAAAACTGCAGATAATTAATAGACCCAGCACTTCTCAGCTTCCTGGGAGAACTCAGAGATCCCTGCTCCCTCCACCTCTGCCTCTGCAAATGCGCTCTCACTTCCAGTCTTGTGCTGTCTGTCCCCGTTGCCTGATAAATTGCAGCTGCTAGCTCTTGCTCCAAAAGACTCCACTTACTTTATGGGTGTGCTCGTGGGTAAGGATTCAGTTTGAGCTAGGGACAGGGGATGGCTCAGCAGCTCTTCTGGAGATGGGTGTCACTACAGTTTATCCACAGGCAACCCCCCATCTGCAGACGCAGCTTCTTGATGTGGGTCTGTGAGGGCTTTGCCAAGATCTTGGGTAAAGCCACATTGACGTAGTGGAGACATCCCATCTCCCTAGCCCCCAGGGTAGCAGGAATCGCCATCCTGTTCCGCCCCTTCCAGCCGGTTTCCAGCAGCTCTGCAGGTCATTCCGGCTTCGGGCAAGGGCAATGGCTCTCCTCTCCGCTAGCTCCTGTTCTTGCTTTTGTGCTACCTCCTGTGCTTTCCTACTGTTGAGTCGGTTGGAAATAAGTACTTTGCGTGGAAAGAGAGATTATCTGGAAAGGCAAAAGGCAGGACCTAAAGAAAGAGGAGGCTCGGGACAGTGCCTCATAGGGGGAAAAAATCAGTGCTACTGCAGAAACTACCTAAGGAAACAGCAGGAAACACAACAGGGAGAGGCCAAGGAGAAGCTGATGATAATTTCTAATCACCTCCCCAAGAGCTGCATAGTAAATTCAGTGCTGGATCTGTCTGTGTTCAAGAGGGAGCAGCCAGGCGGGTGCTGAATGTCCTGCTCTCCCTTTGTTTCTTCCTGAAGCATGATTTCTCCTAAGTATCAATTTTGCAGAAGCCTGGTCACCAGAAACCTTGCCTGTTTTGCAGAACCCTGGAGAATACGCTCAGGGACTGGCTCCGTGCTCCTCCACAGTGTGGATGCCGCCGCCTTCTGCAGCTGAGGCCGAGGCTATGGCTTTCACGCAACTGTGCAGCTTCTCCTCCATCATTCCCTCCTGTGTAGTCGGATCAGTTTGGCTGTAGTGCAGAGGTTTGATGTTCTTAAAGTGAACATTGCACGGATAGAAAAGGAGCCT
>NW_010541628.1:11405-20993 GCF_000687285.1 Phaethon lepturus
TGGGCAAGGTCCCCACTTTGGTTTGCAAATGTCCTGGCCCACAAGGCTTGATCCATGCAGCTGCAAGGAGAGCACCCCTTCCCCCAGGGACACCCCTGCACCCCGCCCCAGGGGACACCCCGGAGCCCTGCTGGGAAGCAGGATGGCGAAGTTGCCGAGAGTGGCGGTGTGAGCCTTTCGGGCTGCTGGGCTACTGTCTTGGCCACGTGGCCCCTTGCTAGGAGAGGGGCTGAGACCGGCCGATTGCTCCCAGGCAGGGCGCAGACCCTGTGTGAGGCTGCCTGCCGCTGCCCTCGGCGGCCGTGGCGGAATTAGGGCAGAAAGAGCGTAGGTCTTGCAGCCCCTCGCGAGCTGTCCCCCTTCCCCATCGGTTTTGAAGCTCGGGATGGACAACTCTCTCAACTCCAGATATAAGAGCTTGCTTGTTTTACTTTGGGCGCTTCTCTTGCTCTCTGTCCCCATTCCTCTTCCCATTCAAAGAACTTGGGACCCTGTGGCTTTTTTCCATTTGTGGGCTTACTTTAATCTCTGTTACGGCGTTTTGTCTCCTCACCTCCTGCCTGGTGCCTGAGCCATAAGACAAAGAGGTGTTTACACTCCTAGACTGCCCAGGCGTTGAGGCCAGAGACAAGCAGCACGGTGGAGGGCGGATGGAATTGAACATTTCAACATTTTTTCCATTGGTCCCCAAAACCGATATTGACCCAAGACCCCTGTGCATCTGCTTTAGTCAAAGTTTTACCAGGCGAAGCAGCTCTTGGGAGCAGAGCCCCCCAGAGCTCAGGGCCGAGGGGACGCGAGGACATGGCTGCTCCCCAGAGGGGACTGCCCCTCCAGGATGGCATGGCCCCTGTCCAGGCAGAGCCCGAGGGGTGCTTTGCCTCCCGGCACGAAGGAGCCGAGGCCACGCAAGAGGAGAGCCATGGGCCTTTCTCCCCGGCCGGGGCCGATCCACCCTGCCTGCTGGGGATCCCCCTGCTCGGGGTGCACGAGTCGAGGGGCTGGAGCCCTCCATACTGGGAGGCAGATTTTCGGCTCCAAATTACATTCAATTAAGGAGCGCTAATGGGGCTGGATTTGGCCTGAGCAATAAGGGAGCGGGGTCAGTGCCGAACAATATCCTGTTGACATTGCTTCTGAGGAGCAATTCACCGCGCAAGAGGAGAAGGGGCCTTGCTGAGACGCTCCTCAGCACAAAAACCTCAAAGAGGGCTTTGGCCTCTCCTCCAGCCTCCCCCGGCTCCATTATCTGGCAGGGCCGCCGTGAGGCGCGTCGTTAAGGAAGAGGTGGAGGGGAACAAGAGGGGGGAAGAGTGGCCATTTTCCCTCTGCCTCGTCTGCTGGTGATAGCACATCCTCTTGGGGAGGGGGGCCACGGGGGGCCTGGGGTTTGGATAACCTGCCTCATTAGTGGCTGTATGACATCATTATCTCACATTAGCGACACTCTTCCAGAGGTAATTGGGAAGCCTCTGGAATGGCCCCGTGACCTTTAATTAATGCAATGGGGCCTTTTCCTTGTGCGATTCCTCACTCTGCCTCAAGCAGCTGCTTCTTGTTAAGATGCCAGAACAGGGGAGCCCTGGTCCCATGCCAGGGTTTTCTAAGCCTCTGTCCCCCAGGGGAGAAATAAAAAGGTGCATGAGCAGTCAGCTGCTGCCTGACTTGTTTCAGCCTCTGTTTTCACCAGCCCCTTTTCCGCCCCCGCCTCCAGGCTGCTGCCTGGGCAATTACCTCCGGCTGCCCCGCGGGTCCCCCACCGTGCCCGTGGGGGTTCGTGCCCCACTGAAGGGCAGGGATGGGGGAGATGGGGCTGCGTGGCACCGGCAGCGAGGCCCGGTGCTTTCACTCGCAAAGGGAAGAGGAGGAGCAGCTCTTTGCCGATCTCTGGGGAAGGGGCTTGGAGGAGGCTGGAGGTCTCCGGAGGCCCCAGAGCCAGCGGGGAGGTGCTGCCTTCAGGTCAGGTAATGGCCAGGCAATGCTCACAGCTGCGGACTGGACTAGCTTCAGAAGGGGTAGGTGCAAGGTAGAAATGCCGTATTTCTACGATCATCTTGGCTACCAAAGCGGAGTCCTACGCACTGCTGCGAGAGAGAAGGGGTAGACTGTGCTCCTCCCAGGCCTTTCATCTCACTCCAGCTGTAATTCTGGTGCCTGCGCCTGTCTTTGCAGTTGTTCTTGTCTCTTCAGCTTGGTCTTAGCTGCTAAATCAATGGCCAGAGATTAGTCACTGGCAGCCCCAGGTAGCACAGAGCTTTCCATTAGTGCTGTGCATCTGGGCTGTCATTATTATTAGCACTGTTATTACAGCAGCGTCTGGAGGCTCCAGTCCAGAGTGGCACTTTGTTGTGCTTGGCACAGTGCAGAAGGGGAACGGGTGCCAGTGCTGATGTGCTGAACAGGCAAAGGAGCTATTGCATCCCTGTTTTACAGCCGGGGCACTGAAACACATGTAGAGAGAGTGAGCCCCAAGCAAGGCCACGCAAAAAGGCTGGGGTGACCAAAAATACACCCCAGACCTTCTCATCTACTTCCCAGTGTGTTGTGGTTTAACCCCAGCCAGCAACTAAGCCCCATGCAGCCGTTCGCTCACTCCCTCTACAGTGGGATGGGGGAGAGAATCAGCAGAGTAAAAGAACACTTGTGGGTTGAGATAAAGACAGTTTAATAGGGAAAGCAAAAGCTGTGCACGCAAGCAAGACAAGACGAGGAATTCATTCACTACTTCCCATTGGCAGGCAGGTGTTCAGCCATCTCCAGGACAGCAGGGCTCCAGGAAAGCTGGGCTCCATCACACGTAACGGTTACTTGGGAAGACACACCATAACTCTGACCGTCCCCCCCTTCCTTCTTCTTCCCCCAGCTTTATATGCTGAGGATGACGTGATATGGTCTGGAATATCCCTTTGGTCAGCTGGGGTCAGCTGTCCCGGCTGTGTCCCCTGCCACAGGGGTGGGGTGGTGCAAGAAGCAGAAAAGGCCTTGACTGGGTGTAAGCACTGCTCAGCAGTAACAAAAGCATCTCTGTATTATCAACACTGTTTTCAGCACAAATCCACAATGTAGCCCCATACTAGCTACTATGAAGAAAATATTAACTGTATCCCAGCCCAAACCAGCGCAAAGTGCACGGGTCCTGGAGCTTTCCTTCCTGTGCCCTTGCCAGTAAAAAGCCTGACTGGAGCTAAAAAACATAGTCTCCCTTATCACCCCAGGCCAGGATTTGCTACCTTAAGTTCTTTTCAGAGAGACACCAGAATTCTCTGCAGCATGCAAAGGAACTCAGTAGCTCACAAACACCCAGTCCCCAGTCAGAACCCAAGTAAGTGGTATGCAAATACAAATGCAAGCTACACATCCACCCCACTCACAAGGAATAGGGGGAAGAAATACCTTACTTTCAGTAAGAAGGGGAGGAAAAAATGTGCACTTAAAACAGGGTTTCCAGATGTGGTGTGAGGAGACAGGAAGATGGGAAGAAGTTGCTGCTGTGCAAGGGTTTTGCCGAAGCATTATTTCAAAGACTGGAACAATAACATTTCCTCAAAAGACAATAGCCTTATAGAGGGAGGTGGGTTGGTTTGGTTCTGCTCAGAGGCAGATTGATCCACGGCCAGCAAACTGTGTACAGTATGTGGGTGCTTCAGGGCGGTAGTCTTTGTGCTGGAAAATACGGAGCCCTGAACATGGGGTGGTACAACTGGAGATGTGTACAGGAGCAAAGGCAGAGAAGCCTGCTGTGAGGAAGCTGCTCTGTGTTCACGAAGGCAGCACAGTCACCCAGCTCAAGCTGCACGTGTGTGGGGGAGCTCCCAGACCCACTTAAGGGGAGTAAGAACATGTTAGGGTGGCCAGCGCTGACCTGACTTGTGTTTGAACAGTCATAAGCAGGGAGCAAGTGGAGGTGAGAGCTGCGGGAAGACCTGTCCTCTCCGTAAGATGGTACTGTGGATACACTCACTTGCATGTGCACAGCACTGTTAAATGGTCCCAAATAACTGTCCCTAATCACTGTTTATGCTTTGCAGATAGGGCGGAGGAATCGTGCCCAGACGCTTCTGTTCCCTGGCCGCAGGACTACAAAGGCGTCATACAGCCAAGATCAGGATTTGTGAAGGCCAGTTGAGCCGTCCCAGTCTAGTGGACAACAGCAGCCTATGGGCCCCTGGAGCTAGCCAGGCTCTGATTTCTGATTTTGCCACCAAAACTGGGGCAGCAGTGATCACTGGGACATCGTGTCCCAGCCTTGTGCTTCTGCATCTCCTGTGACCTTGTGTTTGACTGTTCTCTCCGTGTCCCGCACAGCTTTTCTCCCTCGTGTTGGGCTCCCCCAGCAGAATCAGCTCCCCTCCAAGGCAGGCAGGAGCTCTAGGTGTTACTGGGGTGTAAATATGGCTCCTTCCTTCCTCCCGACTTAGGCTTTACACCTGCTGCTCTAGCCTGGCGTCTGGGAGTCCTCCAAGCACACACACTACCTTAGGCACTCGAATGGACAATCAAGAATCGTCGTTGTGGTACTGGCCCAGCTCTAATCCCAATTTTGTCTCAGAAACCTCTGTAATGACCTTCAACCTGAGGAGATAAGGCCATGATTCTTTGTGGGGCTTTTGCACTTAAAATGTGGAAACACATTAACTCCCTGGAAAGAGCTCTTCAGAGGGTTGCGGCTTTTAATTCACAGGTGACCGAAGGCAGCGTATTTCGAAGGCAGCGTATTTCAGTAGCAGGTGAATGATGTAGTTAGGTCCTTGGGAGCCTTCAACTTGCAGAGAGCTTTAGTTTTTCTGACAGTGGCATTTGGACTGCTCAGGCTGTGGTGATCGGTCTGCACAGCGCAATGGTCTCCCTAACAAACAATTATTTGGGGATTCCCATTTTACAAGCCTCGGCCTTCAGAGGGTTAATGTCATCGGCTCTCCAGGGCTGATTTAATTCAAGCCAGACTGGAGTGCTGCACCCTCCCCTGGAGCCGCAGCCTTTGCTCCGGGACTCTCCGCCCTCAGGAGAGGGTGAGCAGAGCAGCCCTGTGCAAGGAGCTACCGGTGTCTGTTGTGCTTGCAACCTGACCTCTCCTTGGCTCTTTGAAGTTGCTGACAGTGGGTGGGCTGAGATCAGTGGAGTGGCCGATCTGCTGGGAGTTAGAATAACACAACCGCGATGCCCCGTTCAGCTGGGAATAGGATCTGTTTGGAAGGGGGTGGGCAGCACAGGGGTGAAGAACCCGGGACCTTGAGGACTGACAGAGTCCTGCAGATGTGGAACAGCTTGCGTTTGGGGCTGGGGTGGGAGGGGAGGCCCTTTCAACCCAAAACACAATTAATCAGCGACTTGGACAGAAAACGGAGCTGTGGCTGCAGGTCCAGCTACCGTTGCCCTTTCCAGGCCCACAGCCAGAACGGGGAGGGGAGAGGTTTGCCAAGTTGACGCTTCTTGAAAAAGTCTCAGGACCTTCTCTCCTTGCGCCTCTCATCCCAGAGCTTGCTCTCACTGCCGAGGGCTGGGGTCAGCGTGCTGGCCAGCAGTGCCTTCCCCTCCACCGTCCCAGCCCAAAGCAGCCTCTCTCCCTCACGTCACTATGTTGGATGCAGGAGAAAAAGAATGCCAAAGAGGTGGCCCAGGACACCAGCTCATGCTCCCATGAGTTTCGCTTTATGCCCTTACCACATGGTTCTGAGGACCGCCTCATCCCCAGCTGAGATTGCCCAAAATCCCATTTTTTTACTAAGCACACATAAAATAGCTGGTTAAACCTTTAGGGGCAAGCTGAAAGTAGCTGATACAATGGCATCTGTCTTGCAAAGAGCCTGATCCCAGAAGCGAGAGATGCAATCTCACCTGCTCCCATGCTGAGCTCAGGCAGCCTTCACTCCTTTCAGTGCTACCTCCCCAGCAGCGGAGGAAGCGGAGGTGGAATGTGCTGGGACAAGGGCAGCAGGAGCAGCGGGGGGAGCTCACACAGCGGGACCTTTGGTTCTGTCCTTGAGCCCCCGGCAGCCTCCCGGGAAGGCTCAGAAGCTGCTGGTGGGACTGTGAAGGAGACCGGGCCATTGGGAGGGGTGGCAGGTCCTGCTGCAGGTGGGGTAGGTGTAAGGGGTGGCTTAGCAACGCCCTGGGCTGCCTGCACCCCTCCGTTTTGCATGTGAAGAAGAGCCCTGAAGGAGGGTCTGAGCCAGCACTTGAGTGTGGTGCCAGGCTTGTGGGGTGAGGGAGGCAGCTGCTTCCCTGGGACGGAGATGCCAATGTTTTTTTTGTTGCTGTGCGAGTGCTTGGAGTGTCCCTGGCCCCAGGCCATGCTGTGACCCCAGGATCGGGAGGCTGCTGGTATTGCTGCCTTGCATCGCAGCAGCACCTCTGAGCCCCTGCTCAGGGCCAAGCACCTCACATGTGCAACCATGTGCAAGGGCAGAAGAGGCCTCAGCCCAAAGTGCTTAGGACAGGTGGGTGACTGCGGAGATAGAGCTGCCTGCTGGCTCGGAGATTTGGACACCCACACGTGGCAGCTGGTGACATACCTGCGTGGATCACTGAACGTCTAACGTTGCAGCACGAAGCAGGACAGCCTTGCTGCGGAGACTCCCAACATGCAGAAGGCAGCGTTACCAAAGACCCTGCTCTTCCTGCCGTATGGAACGTGGCTTTTTCCTTTCCCCTAGAGGCACCACGCCAGCTGGATGGGATGCTCAGGAGATGTTAGCTTCCCCTACACCCCTCCCTTACAGCCTGCAGTCCTGACTGCTCTAATACCATTACAGTCCTAATGTCCTGGACTTCTAAGCCCCCTTTTTAGGATTAGCACAGACCTGTGCGTCAGGAGGAGGTTAAAATCTAGGCAAACTGCTAACTTTCTGGCTGTAAGTGACATCTAGTGGAAATGGCAGGAAAAATGAGTTCCACAGGTAAAATGCTGATCCTGTTGGATTCAGTGCTGAAACTCTGATTCCTGCGAGCTGGAACTTCAGCCCAGCAGGCTCTTTTCAGAACTTGTAAAAAAAATAGAATATCTCTATCTCTCTGGGAATGACTTCCAGGGAGCTTGGCATGCTTGGTTTGTCTCACATCAGTGAGCAATGCGAAAAAGCGAGATGACTGTGACATGACAGCGGTCACCTGGCCTTACGGCTGCTGGTCCTGAGCCAGAAACACTACAGCCACAACAAACCATGCACTGGTCAGGTATTACTGTGCTATACTTCAGATTAAAACAATGCACTGGGGTAACTTTGCACTGCTAAGCTTCACGGCAGTTTAGGTCTTGCCTGTCCTCCGACAGCTAGCAACTGCTCCTGTGGCTCATCTGGTGCAGCTCGTCCTGCTGGGTTCTCCGGCTGTGCACCACGCCGGGGCAGGGGACGGTGCCCCACGGCCCCTTGGCTCTTCTGGCTGGCAGAGAGGGAGAGGGGCAAAGCTGGGGAGTTGCAGAACCTACCCCTTAGGGACCGTGGGTCCAGGGTGATGGATGTTGGTCCCATCTGTGTCCCGTGCCTCTGAGGCGGCTGTGTGCCCTGTTTGCCCTGCCCTCTCTGTCTTGGCATTGGAGGTGGCTGCCTGCTGCCGCCCCTGCCCCGGCAGGAAGGGTCCAGCCAGCAGAGTAGATGTGGCCTGAGGCTATTCTTGTGTAGAGCAAAGCCAAAGCTTGCAGGGAAACCTGAAACCCAGCGAGACTTGGATTAGCAACCCGAAACTCAGGCCAGGATACAAGCCTTTTGGGAGAGCTTGGCAGAGTTTCAGGCAAGTGCGGGCTGAGTTTCAAGTCAGCTAAGGCTGACCTTTGAGTGAGCCCGCTGCTGGCTGCTCGGGAAGCATGGGCCTGAATTTTAAGAGAGCCTGGGGAGTGAGTTTCAGGCAAAAAAAAACCCAAACCAAAACAGTTTAGGCGAAAACAATGCAGACCTCTTATGGTTTGGGGGTGATAATTCCTAGCCACTCACCTGCCCCCAAACCAGCAAAACCAGACTGGTGGTTACAGCTTCACCGCCTCTGAGTTTCAATGCAGACTTAACCCCTTCCTCAGCATGAAGTAACTGTTGCTTACAGACTTTCTCAGGGGTAGATCTAAATTCCCTGTTTGCTCTCTCCCTGTCACGAGGGAGGTCTCATGGCTGTTAGTGGTGCGAGGTTGAAGCTGTACCCGAGCAGCTCAGCATTCCCTGCTCCTGGATACGAAGGACTGAGCTATCTATATGGCAGTCTGTTCCTCGCAGGAATTTATGGAAGGGGAGAAATGAACCAGGTTGGGGGAGATCTCAAGATGGAAAGGCTGGTGCTGTAAGACAGAAGACCAGAGTCCGGGATCAGTCAGAGATGGGCAGACGAGGCCAGTATATCAGTGACCGAGGTTGAAGGATAATGACAAGCCAAAGCGGAAGAAAGCATGAGAAAATGGGCATAAATAGAGCCGTCTGTCCCAGGCAGTGGGACGCAGCAAGGGCCAACGTAGTCTTGCTCCTGCAGCTGTGGACATATTTCTCTTCCCATTATGTTTGTTTTTTTTTTTCATTGCTTTTCCTGCAAACTCATCACTCTCATCGTCCCCTAACACGCAGCATGTGATGGGTCTAGATCAGGGCAGGGAGGACGTATTTGTAATCAGACCCACATTTCTCTGCATTGTCTGCATTGTCTCGGCAGTGAATTCAGCCAAAACCCCAATACTTGTGATATTTTAGTGCTGATTTTAGAAGCTCTGTGAAGGTAGAAATTTCCCAAATGGAGTTTCTTGGCTAGGAAATTGCTTATCTTAGAGTATTATTCCATATCGCTCTGATAGCTCCCTTCCCCACTGCCAGTCTCTTGAAGTCCCTTTACACTGGGGGTGACGAATGTGGAGCCTGAGGCCACAGAAGGGGTCTTATGCCAAAGGAAGTGCCCCTCCATCGCATTCCTGGTTTTCTTGCCTAGCTCCCTTTTCCATGCCCTTGATTCTGGCTCTTTCTCCCATGCTGTGTCCTATGTCATCAGGCAGAGAGGGGCCTCATCTGCTGCTTTATTTCAGGCCCTTCTCTAATTACACGTTGACATAGTTATTTATATAATGTCCTTAATACCAAAGCATCAATACTGGAGGTGCTGGGAGGTGGTGAGGAGGCCTGTGCCTGCTTTCCCATGGCTTGGCAGGTGGTGTCCACCGGTCGCGTTGGTCCGGATGTGCTGGAGCAGTCCTGCAGCATCCCAGCATCTGCCATCAGCTCCTCTGGAGAGCTGGAGCCAGGTATCCCAGAGAGGCACAGGGTCACACGCCACACGCCAGAAGGTAACTGGAGACAGTCTGTCCGGGCTGCAACTGCTGGATGTCCTTCGCAGACGACATAATGCCCTTCTGCAGCCTGCGTGGCTCGGGGCAGAGTGCGTTGCCCTTGAAGTCCACCCTGCGCTTTTATGGCCCCCCCAGAGGAAGGCAGGGAAGTGCTAGCAGATGCGTAATTTCCCCAAGGACGCTGTGTGGGCTTTACCCTGGACAGCTAAATAAATACTTGGATGTCTCCTGCCCCGAGACTTGTTTGTGTCTCTGAGGCCAGGGTGGAACGTGTGGTGGGGTGTGTGCAGTTCCTGTTGGGTTTGGTGTGTGGCTGCTCCAGCGTTGGGTTTAAA
>NW_010541628.1:21024-21419 GCF_000687285.1 Phaethon lepturus
GAAAAACGGCGGGCCCCCCCCCCCGCCACTGGCTTCCAGTTCCGTCTCACTGCCTGTGTCTCTTTTATGTTCTCTGCTGTGGTTTGCAAGGCAGAGTTTAAAGGTTTCTCTGACTAACCCTGGCTGCCGGACTCAAAGGGAAGGAAGTTGACTGCAGCCAAGAAAAGGAAGCCAGTTGGTTTCCCTTCTGTGTCTGCAAGCGCGTGTGCGGGGGAGAGGGAGAAGGGCGTAGCCAGATCAGAAATGAGATAGGATGGGAAAAGAGCAGACCTCTTTCCTTCCATATTTTCTCGGCTCAACAAGCTCCCTGCGTGCGTCAGCCAGGAGCACGGAGAAAGGAAGCGTGTCCTGGTCAATATTTACCCGGCGGCGTGGGGCAGCACGCTTCAGCTCCA
>NW_010541629.1:0-839 GCF_000687285.1 Phaethon lepturus
CAGCGGGCAAGGAGCTGCCCGTGCTGCTGAGGGAAGCTCTCGCGGCCGCGGTCCGTGCCCATCCTTCCCAAAGCCGCGCCAGCAGGAAGGCAAAAAGAGAAGTTTCTCAGTGACTCTCCACCCCCTTCGCTCCTGGCTCGTCTCCCCACGTTTCCTTGCTGCTTTTACCCTCCGGGTCTCCAGCCTGCAGGACAAAACCATCCCCTCCACCCCTCCAGCCCAGCAGGCACCCACACCCCGTCCCACCTCGACGCCCCATTGCTGATGGCATTGCCATGGGATCAGCATCTTCCCGAGATGCAGGAAGAAGCATTTTCCAGCTTTGTCCCCCTAAAACAGCCCCTGTGGAGGATGCAGGCGGGTGGGGTTTGCCTGGCCCGATTGAAATTCATCTCGGTGCGTCCTGGCTGGCTAATCACCGCCCCGAGCCGCTGCAAAGCAGCTGCTTTGTGCTGATACGGCACCCAGCAGCTCCCCAAGACCCCCCCGCCCTGGCAGAGCCACGCAATCGGGCTGGGAATGAGGGCAACCCCCTGGGGCTGGGGGGGACTAATTAGGCTAATGGGGGAGAAAATTGCTGGGGGGAGATGGGAATAATCCAGCCACACTTGGCATAAGCCCATCACACCTGAGGCAGGCTCATGGGTATGAGTGTTAGAGGAGCACATCACCAGCCATGGGTTCTGCCACTGATGTACTTTTTAGCCTCGGGCACATCGCTTAACACTCCGACTCAGCTTTGATGTCCCAAATCAAGGCTGCTGGCATGCTCTGCCATTTCCAAAAGGCTGCTTTGTCTTTTTCCTTGGAATATGCTTATTTTTGTGGCTAAAAAAAAA
>NW_010541629.1:890-8853 GCF_000687285.1 Phaethon lepturus
TGCGCTCCGTAACTTTGACTCCCTGCATCAGACAGGCCATAAAATGCCGCGTGGTACTAAGCCTTATTATTAGCGTTTATTACTGCGGAGGGAACAGGCACGGAAAGCGCAGCTCCATGGGTGGGGAGCTTTTTAAAGCAATCACCTACGGCCATGCAACCTGTTATGAAAACGCTCTGCGTAACCAGGATGGATTTGTTATGTGCACAGGGAACGTGGGTAATTATAGGAAAGGCACCGTCTCTTGACAGATAAGAGCTTGCTGTGTTTGCTGTGGAAATGAGGGGGGTCGGCGCAGTTGTTGTAGGTGGTTTCCCCCCCATCTTGGGGTTGCTTTGCTCGTGCAGGCGGGGACAGTGGTGGTTGGCAACCCAAGATGCTGTATTTGCTTCTGCGATGCCCGCCCGGCCCCAGGCTGGCTGCCTGGCTCCCCTCGTGAGCACGGGGAGCCGTGCTGGGCTAATTCCTGGGTAGACTACGGCAGTGCTGAACGCCTGATCATACCTTCGCCTGATCATCCTCCACATTCGCCAGCGGGCTCTGGTGATGGTTTCAGCTCAGATCTGCCTCCTCCGTGCCTGCTGACCAGCGTGGCCAGGAGGGCACCGGTGTTTTTTAGCACAGGAAGCTCCAGCCTGGGCAGGAGTTCGCTGTGCGAGGAGCCTGATGGGCATAAAATGGGACGTGCGTGGCTAAAGCCTGAGCAGGCTTTGGTTTTAGGTGGAAGGCAAGAGCCAGGAGGTGCCTTGAGATGGGGGAAAACCCCGTGATGAAGTCTTGGGTGGAGACAGAGTCTGGGGAGCACAGCTTGGAGGGGAGTTTAGGAAGGGATTAATGGGCACCATGACCTCTGGGACATCCCCAAGGAGCAGGAGGAAGGGATTTAGCCTGGTACAGCACAGGACCTGCAGTCCTTTTGGTCTTTATCCCTCCCTCCTCCTGTTCAGCGGCCTCCCTGCACGCAGCTCCCACCGCAGCAAGTTTCCCCTTAACTCTGCCCACCACTCCCCACCGCTGCAGCATGGCCTCTGCCCCTACAGTCCTGGGGCACAGCACTTCGGGGTGACTGTGCCACCACCTCTAACCATACCAATACCTGCCACCGATCAACCTCCCCCCTCCAGGTGAAGATCTCAAGAGCTTCTGTAGACCACACTGAGTTGCAAAGGGACTTGGGGAGGTTGGCATCTTTTGCTGCACCTGGATATTTTTTTTTTCCCCTTCCTGTACAGTGAAGCTTGGGGAGAAGAAGTGGATGAAAGGACCTGAGGAGCCTGTGGGGCCAGATCCAGCCCAGCGGCAAGGTGCTGCTGTGCCTCGGGGCAGCGCGGTGACCTTACCTGCTGCTGGAGAAGGGCAGCGCAGGGAGGGGGAGAGAAGGGAGAACAGGCTGAACTCATCGAGACATTCACAGACTGGCTTCCCTCCTCTCTGATTTTGTTTAAATTAAGCCATCTGCCCACATTAAATGGTAAATTATCTCAGCTGCTGCCCGTCTCCCTGTGGGGACAGTGGCCAGAGGAGCGGGGGGTGCACCCCTGCCCTTGGACCCGGGGAAAATGCGGCTGCCCGTGGCGGTGGCATCTCCCCTTCCGCATCCCAGAGATCAGCCCCAGGAGAACAGGAGCCGCTCGGCTGGCCTTGGAGGAGGGCTAGGAACTGGTCTCTAATCCATCTGATCAAGCCGAGCGCGGTGCGACCTTCCTGGGCGCGTGTCCTTGGGAGTCCTTCTCCAGGCGGCAGCACCTGCGGCAGTGGTAAGAGCTCTGGCCGTGATGCTGCGGCTTGGAGAAAGGAAGGGACGCAGCGTACCGGGGCGGAGGGTCCGGAGCCGCTGTGGGGAACGGCAACCCGGCGCTGAGGAGGGACCCGGATTAGCTCGGGGGGAGATTTCCCTTGATTTCTGCCTTTGCCAGCAGCGCCTGCAAAGAGGGGAGATGTCCGCTGGTCTGGTGGCTGAGGGAGGACCTTCCCCCCATGTTGTTTCCGTCTTGGAAAGACCTTTCTGGTCCTCCAGGGATGTCTTCAGAGGTGAGGTCTGCTCTGGGCGAGCGCCCGCAGTCGAGGCCGGGGGACCTCTTCCCTTCGGGCAGCTCGGAGCTGGTCTCAGTCCCTGCTGCGGGGTCCCAGACCCCCCTCACCATGGAGTGCCGGCCCCTGGCAATGGATTCAGCCTCACCTGGTGCCCTCCACTCCTGCCACGACGGATGGTCTCCCGTGGCAGTGGCGCCGCTTGCCAACACGCCCAATACCACACAATCGCACCTCGCCCTCCAGGCAGCACCCAATGCTGTGACAGCACCCCAAAAGCAGCCACCTTCTCTATATAGCTGTTGGCCCCAGGGAGGTCACGGGCTCTTGGTGCTTGTTGCCAGCTCCTTGCTGAGACCTGGCTCTTGTCATCACTGCAATGAGTTGCACGATCTCTATCTGGGTGGGTCCTCAGGCTTGCACCAGGGACATGCTGGGTGGCCAGACACAGCTCATCGTAAGCCACCCTGTGCCACCAGCACCCTTCAGGGGCCTCTGCAGGAGTGGGGAGCACTGGAAGGGAACGGCTCGGGGCTGTGGATTGCCAGGGGAAAGGGTGGGACACCGTTGGTGCTGGGGGAAAGAACTGGGGTGAAAAGTGGGTGAGAAGAAAATGCAACGGGAGGTAGAGGAGCTCTTAGGGGCTCCACACCGCCTCGCTGCCTGCTCACGGGCAAAACCCCAGCCCACGCGCTCAGGCTCCCCTGGGCACCCAGGGAAGGGATGGGTGCTGGTACTCAAGGGAAGAAACTCCGCGCTCCGCAGTGTCCCGGCCGAGTCTGCACCTCCAGCTCTCTGAGTCTGCTCTCAGAGACCACCATGCGCCAGCAGCCACCAGCTCTGAGCGCTCCAGATCCACTCAAGTGCAGAGGACGACTGCTCTCCCTCGGCCAAAGCTGAGCAAATCGTGAAGACGCCCCTTCCTCCGGCCACTTTTCTGCCTCTGCCTTTCTGGCGCTTGGCCTCTCGCATCCCTCTTGCATCTGCGGCAGCGTGGGTCTTGCTCCGCGCCGTGTGCCCGGCTCTGGCTCGCAGCAGCTCAAGGTGTCCTGGACCTGCACCAAGAGCATCTGCAAGGAATTCACCTTCACGGAAGCTCCTGGCAGCCGGCCTGGCTGGTCCGAGAGCGCGGTCCGGGGCTGTCCCGGCCCCGGTAAGAGCGCCGAGGGCTTTGTGGCCATCCATGTGATGGCACGGAAGGAGGTTAGGTCTGGTGTGGGGGTTGCAGCACTCAACTTTTCTCACTTGGTGTAATGTTTTCTGAAGCTGCAGGGTCTCCTCTCTGCATCTCGATGGTCTCCTGGGAGCAGGTTCCCCCTCTTAGAAGCATTTCAGGGCGTACACATCTCAGTGTCTCAGGCCGTAGCACATGGGTGCTGCTGAGCTCCTAGCAGAGAAGGATCCCAGATCCGTCCTGTGCCGAAATACAGATGCAGGAGTTGATGGGGCACCTCCAGGACCAAATGTGCAACAGGACTTTCCAAGGACCTTGGCTGACAAGTTTTACAGTGAGCCACGCGGCTTCCTCTGTCCTCAGCTCTTCTGTCCCATCTCCCAGCCAGAATTCGGGGAGATTTTTTCCAACAAGCAGGCAAATACTCACAGCAGCTCCAGCCTGCATTTGACTGAGGCGTGAGAAACAACCGCAGTGCCAAAGCCCAAACGTGTAGCAAGCGCCCAGGGAGGAACGGGCTGCACCAGCTCATCTAATTTAGTTTGCCGTGAATGCACCGAAAGTGTCGGCGGTGGTTATTGCGTCTCAGCAGAGCGATGGTAACGCGATTACCAGCAGCCTCTGCCTTGAGGTCATTAAGCACCAGGAAAGAGCAACCAGGGTGTCTTAAATCTTTCTGCAGAGATCTGGAGCAAAATCGAAGCTGTGAGTGTCCTCACGCTCTGCGATGGGTTTGCTCCGGTATCTGTGCTACCCCACCTGCCTTGTTGGACAGTTTGGAGGAGCCTGGGTGGGAAATCCAGGCTGGACCCTGGTGGTTAAATCTCACCGGCGAAGCCCTGGGGCTGCTCACCCAGGATGGTGCAGATGCAGGTTAAATCCTGCCCCGGGGCTAGGGATGCTCCCCAGGAGGTGGGACCTCGGCGGGGATCCATCCCCTCCCTGGGATCCCTGTTTTATGGTTTACTACATGCTCTTGCCTGTCTTTTCTGAGGTTTCCAGTGAGTCGGCATGTCGTAAGGGTTGGAGGTGCCTGAGCAGCCAGGGAAGTGCCAAAAAAGAAAGCTAAAGGTGGGTTGCAGGTGAGGAAATTTGGGAGGGAAGGCAGGGATGGAAAGCCACGGAGGAGAAGCAAGGAGCATTTCTCCCTCTTCTGCAATCCTGCTGCTTCCCACTCAACCCCCCCAACGGAGCCAGGCAAAATCCCCATGACCACCTGAGAAATGCCCACCCCGAAGCCGTCGGGACGAGGGGAGCCTGCTGCGGGGGCAGACGGCCGCCGGTGGGCAGGATGGGGCATCGCGCGGAGAGTTCACCGCCCATGCAAAGGACGGACGGACGGTAAGGGCGAGGGGCAGAGCCTGAAGGGCAGATCACACCTGCGGGGAAGGCGACCGAGCCGATGGCCCAAGGTGAACGACGGCGGCTTCTCAAGAGCATCGGTGGGAAGAGGACGGGGCAGGAGACCGTGGCAGAGAGGAAAGGGTTAACCCAACGAACTGGTTTCTCAACAGCAGCAAAAACTTGGGTTTTCCACTCGTTTGTATTTCTCTCCTGGCAGCGTTTAGGTGCCATAAACCCACACGCGCGTGTGCGCACACACGTCGCCCTTCCCCTGAGGGCTGCCTCGGAAAATAACCTCTTCCATCTGCGGGGGCCGTGCATGGCTCGTGGCCAGGAGCCACCGGGACCTTATTAGCTCCAGGGATGGGTGATTATCCGCAGGTGTCGGATGGGAAAATTGAGGTGTAAAGCAGTGAAATGGCTTGGCTCGGGGCGGGGAGGGCGGGGGGAAGTAAATTGGTTTTGGGGCTATGGATGGACCCGCTGTTTCCTTGCAGCACGCCGAGCGCGGTGGGGATGTGTCTTCGCTTTTGAGCAGGGACGAAAGATTGGTCCGAAGCATCAGGACCGTGAGCAGACCTTGTCCTGACCGTGCAGGTTTAATCTAGTTTAAGATTACAGAGGGGCTAAAAGCCCTGTTGGGTGCCTGGGTAGGGCTGTGGAGGGGAATATTTCACCCTGGTTGCTCTCGGCTGGTGATGAGCAGCACCCTGAAGCAGGAGGGGGACGGACCCCGCCGCGCTCTGCCCCGGGCCAGCCCCGGCTGCTATTCTTGCTCAGCCGTGTCTGCTCTTTTTTGGACTGTTTTTTGTCTTCAGCCAGCCAGGCACCCCATCTCCCAGACAGGAGAGATGAAAATGAGCTCTTGTCCTCTGTGGAGGAGAAGATCAGGGAGAGACACGGAGGAAAAGTGAGGGAAATTAAGCAGAAATAGCTTCAGGGGTCATTTAAAAATATCCCCATGACTCCCTTAAATATATATTTAGCAAGAATTCATAGTCCATGGCTGAGGGAGCTCCAGGCACCAAATGTACGGAGCGGTTTCTGATGAAGACCCACGGGATCTAGCACAGCTTAGAGGGAAAGGGGGGTCGTGGGATGGAGATGGGGGAGATCCCACACCGCGCCTGCAGCAGGAGGCTGCAGGGCTGCTCTCAGCCACCCTCCCGTGCCCATGAATTGTCCCTGTGCTGCATAAAGCCACGTGTTGAGCCTTTTGGGTCTCTAAACCAAGGTCTTTTTCCATCAAAGTCTACCAGCAGGCCAAATCCAGGGCTCCTACTGATGGGGTAGGGCTGGCAACACAACCCTTGGAGACCCCGCGGGCTGCCAGGGCTCTCGGCAAGCCTGTGTGCGGCAGGTTTGGCGTGCCACCACCCCATCCATCATGGTTTTCCTCCCTTGGGAGTAACCTGCGCTGGTCCCTCTGCCCGAGGGAGGACAGCCTGGCTTGGGTCCTTGTCCCCACGAAGGCTGGGAGCGGACGAGGAGGTGCTAGACTGAGCCCAGCCCTTCTGGAGAAGGGAACTGTGGACGGAGCAGCTAGATGGAAAGGCATGGCATTAAATCCGTAACGCAGTGCCCGTGAGGAGACACGAGCGGCAGGTATGGTCCCACGGGAGGACGAGTACAAAGCTGCCACGGGGCTGATGCTCGGCGGGTGTGAAGCACCGGGGTGGCCAGGAGCAGCTCTATGCCCCTCGCACCAGCCAGCCCACTGGCATTGAGACCCCAAAGTGTTTTCCAGCTCCCAGTCCTTTGGGAGTAAGAAGATCCCCTCGTTCCTGGGAGCATCCTGGGCTAAAGGCCCCGTCCCGGAGCAGCCCTCATTGCCTAGCTCCCAGGAGCTTCCTGCTCAGCCAGAGCCCATGAATTATTCACCGCTCCTCCGCGGTGCGGAGGATCCCGTTACACCGTGGAGAAGGGTCTCCTTGAGCAGCAAAGCCTTGCCCAGGGCTGTTGGCTTGGAAACCCAAGAGCTCCAGGGAATTCAACTCAACTCCTCGAGCCCAGCGTTGCTCCCGCAGCAAAGTCAGGTGAGGTTTTGACTTTGGGGCCTCAGCTGAAGGTGGGTGGGTGTCTCCTTACAGACCTGCGGGCTTTATCGATTGTCTCCTGCCCGAGTTCCCACCCCGTCCAGATTGTAACTATTCCCCTCGAGATGACAAACGGAGCCGCCAGCCTCTGATTTATTTTAATTGCCATCTTCCCCTCCTGCTAGCGACATAAGGACGTGACGAACCTGTGCTGGAGCACCTGAGCTGGGACGTGCTGGGGAGCATTCGGTGCTTGGTGGGGGCATCGTCCATCCCCACCTGCCTGGCACAGAAAAACCCCCTCTCTGAAAACCCACAGCGTGGGGAAACTGAGGCACTGGACCTGGTTAGAAGGAGGTGGGAATTTGTGCCTGGGTGACAGGGAGAGCAGTGTCGGGCTGGCCGTGCATGGCAGGGGGTGGTAGGGTGGGGAAGAGGGATAACTAGGAAAAAAAGCCAGAGTTTTGTGGTCAGCACGTGTGTCCTCAGAGCAGAGGGGTCCCAGGCACCTTCTGGGCTCCTCACCTGCCGCACGGGGCGATGCGTTTCAGCATGACACCTTTTTCTCTTGGGAAGGTGTTGGAAGAGAGGGAAGATGTCATGAAGACTCGGTCTTTTCTCCTCTAGGGTTGCAGGCAAAGATGCTCTGCTGGGACAGGAGAGGACGTGGTGCTCGGCATGACACTCGGCACTGCCACCGTGGCTGGAGCATGTCACAGGGAAGAGCTGCGAGACGCGACACGCACCACCCTGAAGACTAAAGGGGCACTTTTGCATTTTTGTGACGGTGTTTGGTACAGCAGAGTGGAAGAAAGGTACGAGGTGCCCGGGACCTGGCTGGCGCATGGGGCCACCTCCTCGGTCCCGCTTTGTGAGCACTGGGCTCCCCGCAGGCTCCTGCCCAGCTTCTCCCTTCCCGGCTGCTTGTGCAAACGGTTGAGAAGCGTCTGTTGCCGCAGGCTGCGTCCTTGCTTTCCTCCCCGCCGGGGTACGGTGCAGGTCTCAGCTGCCGAGAGCGGGCCACCGGTGCCGCCGCTGGCTTTTCACCGCAGCCCTTAGCACTGCCTCTCCGTCCCGGAGCAAGTGCCACTCGTCCTGCAAACACGTCACACTCAGCGGTGACGTTACAGCAGGGATGGGGGGCGAGTATCTCCGCCCCCCCCCCATATTCCCTCTCTCTCCCTATCCAAGGAGAAGCCTCCAAAGGCACTCAAGAGCCCTGGTTGAGACCAAGTCACACCTCAGGTCTTTTGGGACATTTTGGGGCCCCGTGGTTATCTGAGGTCCTTCTCCTCCAGAGCTGTCACCTGTTTGCCGTCTGCCCAGCGAGACCCAGCTCGTGCGAGGTTCCTGCGGCGCTGGCTCGTCCAATCCACGC
>NW_010541629.1:9103-10004 GCF_000687285.1 Phaethon lepturus
GGCGCCTCCCTGCCGGGATCGTGGCGGGTCTCCTCACTGCTCGGCGTGAGCACAGACGGGCTGCGTCCTTCTGGGCCGTGCTGCTCCTCCCCGGGAGCACAGCTCCGTTTTCCTCCCAAGGAGGGAGAGGAACCGAGGCACAGAGTGATGATGGACCAGGTCGCTGCCTCTCGGTGAAAGGGTCTCTGAGCAGAGTAGGATGTAAAACCGGGCTCCTCGGAGCACAGGTAGCGATTGGAAGGCATCTTGCAAGGGGCAGATGGACCGGAGACGGACACGAGCCAAACCACCTGAAGCCCGTGGGTGTTCGTAGCTTCCCAAGGCGCTGCTTGGCTTCCTCGGGCTGCATCCCCGCAGGAGGAGCTGCGGGGCCCTGCCAGGAGGGACCAGGGGCGGGCACCCAAAATCGGGTGCCTCCATCCCATACAGGCATTGCTGTCCTGAGTGGGGCCGTCCTCGGCAAGTCCCAGGGAGGGCGGCTGGGGACTGGAAAGGGCAGGAGACCAAGAGCACAGAGGGTCCCTGGGTGCTCAAATCTTTGTAATTATAGATTCATGTCTGTGCACCAGCTATCCTCAGGACACAGGGCTTTGGTGTAGGACGTGGCCCTGCAACGGGATCCTGGATCCCCAATCCTGTCTTAATTCTCTCTGTACTTTTGGGGTTTATTCTTCCCTCTCCATTAATCTCTGAATATTAGGTGGAAAGCGAACAATTACTGTGCTAATGGCTCCATAAATTCCTTCATTACTTATTAAACTCGAGCACTCCCTCCGCAGGGGCGGAAAAGAGATGAAATGGAGAAGAAAAGGGAGCGGAAGGGGGTTAGGAGGGGCTGCGCCAGGGCAGAGGGCCCCGCTCCCGAGGCCGGCCCCGGACAGGGCTGCGGCAGCGGGGCCGG
>NW_010541630.1:0-11444 GCF_000687285.1 Phaethon lepturus
ACTGAGCATGACATTATATGGTAGGGAATATATCCTTGGCCATTCTGTGTCAGCTGTCCTGGCTATGCCCCCTCCCAGTTTCTTGTGCACTTCCCCGCTGGCAGAGCATGGGAAGCTGAAAAGTCCTTGACTTAGTATAAGCACTACAACTACTTAGCAACAACTAAAAACATCAGTGTGTTATCAACATTATTCTCATACTAAATCCAAAACACAGCACTATACCAGCTATTAGGAAGAAAATTAACTCTATCCCAGCTGAAACCAGGACAGTAAGGTAATCACATATAGTGACTGGTGGTCATACAAATTACCTCTGGGTGAAATGTACTCCTTTTTGTTCCTTTGCTCAGCAAAGCATTAGAAGTTTTATACAATAGAATACTGCTCATATATCTTTATAGTCTGCTTAATGCAAACCTCCTAGCTGAATAAACAATTTTATAGAGTAATTTTGTAAAATTAGGACATGCTATTTTGAATAGAACAAAGGAGAGCAGGGAAGAGAAATTTTATTTTGTTTGGATATTTTATCCCTCCATTCTGGTAAAATGTCTGACTTTTTACTTTGTCTTTCCCCCTTTTCATAGTCCATTTCTGACCTGGAGAGACATACAGCATATTATTGTCAGGACTTCACGTACAGGACATCTGAATGCTAATGACTGGAAAACCAATGCAGCTGGTTACAAGGGTGAGAGCTTCCTTTCTTCTTTGTCATCAGAGGCAACATAATTTTTGACATTTTTAAAGAGGATATAATCTCAAGCAGTTTGGTTGACCCTGTATTGTGCTTTGAGTCTTTCCATTAACAAAAGGGGCCTATCTTCTCTTTTATAAAGAAATGGTCTAAAAATGGCTAAAACCAAAAATGCAGCTACAAAAAGCATTGGTCAGATCCTGGTAGTCCCTTTTAGTCCTAATTTGTGCAATGCTGACAGAAAACGAAGTATATCAGGTGTTTAAAAATTTATCCTTGTATAGCTAGTATACTCATAAAATAGCCTAGAGTTGGAGTTGTAGCAGTTAATGGATTCAGACCACATTCTCATTTAGGATTGCTGACAAATTGTATTTAAAAATGACAAAACAGTGTTCTCAAATTTCAGAATTATATGAATCACCCTACATTTTTCAATATTTAAGATTTAGGACAAAAACAAATGTTGAGTTATCAAGACTTTTAATGGGACAGAAATCATACTCTTCAGTCTGCTCTAATGTAGGTTTCTAAAATTTTGTAGTGTCTTATATTTTTGTATTAAAATTACCTCTTTATGCTGTATCTTCTATACACAATTGTGCCACTAAATAAGACATATATTTTCAAGATTTTCAACTGGACCTTGAATCCATACAGTGTTGTATTTCAACATGGGTTGGTTTCTGATTCCCATTCACTAAACTCTTAACTGCTTTCTGTATGGATTGCATCTAAAAAAGAACCCAGAATGTCTTATTTCTGATTCTCCTTTCATGAGAATTCTGCCCCAAGACTGCAGAACTTCTTTTTAGATGAGCATATGTCTCAAGAGTTGAACTATTTTGTGCTAGGATCTCTTGAGACCAGAATATAATATATAAGAACCATCAAATATTTACACTAGTTTCATTTTAAAATTGAAGCCTAGTGTTAATCTATTCACTGCTACCATAGAGCATCTTTAATATAACATTCTGACCTATGATATTTCTGCTGTAACTGAATAGAAACCAAACAAAAACAACTTTCATTTTTGGATCCAAACCAGACCCTAACTACAAAGGATAGATTTAGAAACGGGTATTTGACTCCAACCCCTTCATCATGTGAAGGTTTTGACCTGGTTTTGTCCTATTTACAACAAGCACATGTCCACACACATACTGTGAGAAATAATACCTTAATTACGATAAAATTACAGTTTTTGTTATTGTGAAACATAACCCAGGATTTCAAAAGTTTGGGCAGGAAATCATAACTGTATTATCATTTTGTTGGAGCTATCTGAAATTCAAACAATAGTTTTCAAGTAGCATAAAATAGTTGTTTATTTTTCCCTAACTCACATTCAAAATTCTATCTTTTTGTGTTTTTCCATTTGTTTCCTGAGAGAGACAAACAGTCTATGATTCACTTCACAGCAGCTGACATTCATTAGCAAAAGAGAAGTCGCACTAACACACTATCATTAATAGCAGGACATGGACTGTTAGACCACTGTCGCTAGCTTAATCTGAATCCTTGGAGCCACTCATTTTTCTATTTGTGTAGCAGATATATAGAAGAAAAGGGGTGAAAAAGGTTTTTCCTCCACTTGTGCAAAATCATGAATACAGATAAGATCAATTGGGGGACTGAGAGTCAGGAAATACAACTTGACCTGGCAGAACTCCACTGTAGACTCCATTGTGGAATTGAAAAAGAGGAAGACAAACTAAGTGCCTCAACCTCTGTAGAGCTCAGGAATCAACTTTAACCCAAATACAAGCACTAATTTTAACTAAATTATCTTGGCAAGTCAGGCTGAGCAAATGTTTCCAATAAAAATCCAGCGCTCTCTAAACCTCTGTTGGTTTTGGAAGAAGAAAAGCAAAAGATTTAGATTAAATCATAACATTCAAAACTGAACTTGGTGTTTGCACACCACTGCTGGCAAGACTGAAACAGTATGTTACTACTGCACATGGCAATATTTAGGATAATATTTGACTATTATCCTTCACTGTTGCCAAGAGTAACAATTAAAGAATGAAGATGAATTACAGTTACTCTGATTAATCTGAGTTCCTTAAGGAAATGTATCATAATTTTGTTGATGACAAGATCCATATTTCTTCCAAGGCATGTTCTTAACGAAGTAAGGGGGAGGAAGCTGGTTTTAAAAAGAAACAATCTGCTTTTCTTCCATGCATGCTGGGGAAGAAAGAAAGAAAAAATGAGGAGAAAAGGGGAGACAGACTCACTCCTTTAGAAATGAGAATTGAAAGGGTAAAAACAACAAAAACTTGGAAGAACCTCTCGCTCAACAAAGGGTCAGCAAAAGCTGGCAGTTGAAAGTGGGTCAGCATGCCTTTTCAGTGGGATGTGTTTCCAGGCTGCATGGCAACACTGTCCCTCACTATAGTCCTTTGCAGTCTTTCTCTGTTGCGGAACACACAGAAGGAGCTCACAGATGTCCTTATTCATTGCAAGTTCTCCATATTTCTGTCTAACATTAATAAAAGGAAAGATTGTTTCATGAAAAGCACTTGAGCCAGCTATTTTCTGGCAAGTAAACAGCATTCATTAAATGTATGTTAACAGAATGAAGAAAGGAACAGACAAGAACTTTTTATTGGGTTTTTTTTTGTTTTATTTTATTGTCAGGCAGCAGTTATCTATACACAGGAATTTATTACTTGATAGTCTCAAAAAGAAAGACTGAATATTCGGTTTAGAGTAGTTTTCATCTAGTCAGCTGTAAATATAATTTGTCACTAGATAAAGAGATCAATTTGGCTTCAAAATCAGAGTTTTTTTTTAAATAATTAAGCATCTAATTAACCAGTTATTTCAAAAAATGCTAGGGAATATATCTTTTTGTGAAGATACCAAAATTGTTGAACTGTTTCTGCTATGGCAGATTCGTATGCAAAGGCTCGTTGTTCTGTCAATTGTTTGGTCAACAATATAGCTTGCCACCGCATTCATAAAAAGGGAACACTGCTTTAATGTCAATTTGTTTCTGGGTTGAAAGAAACAAAATGAAACACTGCAGTTTTAAGAAAAATGATCAAATCATCTGAATAATTCTTTATATGTAACTGAAGCTCCATATACCATCAAAGAAAATTCTCTGGGGAAACAGACCATTCAGAGTGAAGGAATACTATTAATTTTCAGGGAGATTTTAGAGAACATCCTTCAGTCTTCTTGGCTCTAAAGTGTAGATAATAACACTTCAGTACAGTGAAAAAAAATGCCACTGAAGGATAAATGAAAATCAAAACTCTAGCCACTTTTTTCCATTTCAAGACATTGCTAGGCCTGGTGGAGGTAATCTTCCTACAGAAACTGAGAGTAATATCTCATTTGCCAGGGAATAATAACAGACTAGCAGAGCTAAATCCCATCTATTTAGATTAGCCGAAGTATCACAGTTGGCTACATTAAGAGAGAGAAGCGACCTTTGAATATAATTTTTTAATTATAGTATTATAGTGTTTAATAAAACTGATGATTATTCTTGTAAGCAGAGCATTACCAATTCTGGGAATGATGAAGAGACAAGACTTTGTTCCTATGATCAGTCAGATTTATATTGTTGTAAGGTGACCAGTAACCAGGCACAAATTCAGAGAACAGTGAGAAAATATGCACAACAGCATGTACATTTCAGAGAAAATAAATAAGCTATCCATAAGCACCATGCTACATATTTTAATAATGATTTAAAATTATATCTTGAAAACATTGTTAGAAGCTGGTATAAGGCTCCTGAAGATGGCAAACACTCAAGAACTGATATGTCAACCAAAGCTGTACATATATAAAAAGACCTTCCAATCTTACAGACTGGTATTTGCATATGGTGCTAAGAGCCAATATCAAGTTCTACCTACCCCTACAGCCCATACACATGATGCATGGAGCATGTAGAATATGGGCTTTGAGTTTGGCTGTTAGTTTTGGGTTGTTTGGCTAGCTAGCACTAAACACATGAAATTTTACTTTGTAAGAGTGGAACAGACTGTATTCTATGCAGATTAGACTAATGATGCTTTGTGATTGAAAAATTAAGCTGGTATTTTCAGGAAGACAACTCTGCTGTCAGTATGCGTCTTCTAGGTTCAACTTGTTGAGGAACATCACAAATTAAATCTCATGTGACTTGTTTCTCTCACTCTCCAGGGGCTTTGTTGGCTCAAGGCAATGTTTCCTCATCAGGAATACCCCTAGGGCCATGCCCTCTGGCCACTTGCTCCTCTCAGCAGGCCCATAGTTTCATTGCCAAGCCATGACACAGAGCTATTTTTGTGGCTTTACACCACCCAGGGAATCCTGTTAAGCTAGATTTTACTTCCAAACACATTAGTCTTTGAAAAAGGCTCCAGCTCAGCAGTGTCACTCCCTAAACTACTGGTGTAGTAACATCAGAAGAACCTGGCAAGTACATCAAACTATTAGAGTATGTCCAGAGGAGGGTGACCAAGATGGTGAAAGGCCTCGAGGGCAAGACTTATGAGGAGCGGCTGAGGTCACTTGGTTTGTTCAGCTAAGAGAAGAGAAGAGAAGAGAAGAGAAGAGAAGGCTGAGACCTCATCACAGTCTACAACTTCCTCAAGAGGGGCAGTGGAGCTGACCTCTCTCCGGTTACCAGTGATAGTGTTGTCCCTAAATCAGGGTTCTTTCATCTGGTATGTAAAATGCCAATCAACACACTGAGTCAAGATATTTGTCTTTATTGCTAGTTTGCAGAGTGGGGTGCCGGGCATTTAAAACCATCCAGCACACCTCTTAGAAACACACAGGGTCTTTTATACAAAACGATAACAAAGAAGAAATAGTTGATTGGTCACTTTTACACAAAAGTTCATCCGTGCATGTCCTAATTTTAGTTTAGCTCATTATACTAAAGTGGACCTACATTTGCATCTAAAATCACACACCTAGAGGTGTGTTTTTTAGTATTATAATTACCCAAGGTAACTAAAGGTCTTACTTTTGTCCTATCAGCTACCACTAAGTTAGTTTAACTCTCCATCCTGCTGCGGTTCCTGCTTAAACAATGGCTGGTCCCTAGGCAAGCACCTGCAGATCTTTGTTTTAGGGATGCTCTGCTCCTGCTCCCATTGCCATAGTTTCATGACAGACCATCATGGTTCCCTTATTTTAACCCTTCGATATCAATAGGACATGAGGCAATGGTAGGAAGCTGTGTCAGGGGAACTTTAGATTGGACATTAGGAAAAGGTTCTTCACTGAGAGGGTGGTCAGTCACTGGAACAGGCTCCCCAGGAAAATGGTCACAGCACTAAGCCTGTCAGAGTTCAAGGAGCATCTGGACAACCCTCTTAGTCATATGGTTTAGTTTTAGGTAGTCCTGCAAGGAGCTGGGAGTTGGACTTGATGATCCTTATGGGTCTCTTCAAACTCGAGATATTCTATGATTCTATAATTCTATAATTCTATGATCTAGAGTCCTATTTGCCAGGCATTAAGCCACAGGATTTTAATACTGTGGGAATTACATTTATCAGGAAACAAGTATATAACATGCTGTTGTAGTTTAACCCAGCAGGCAGCTAAACACCTATAATTCTATAATTCTATGATCTAGAGTCCTATTTGCCAGGCATTAAGCCACAGGATTTTAATACTGTGGGAATTACATTTATCAGGAAACAAGTATATAACATGCTGTTGTAGTTTAACCCAGCAGGCAGCTAAACACCTTACAGCTATTCATTCACTCCCCCCCACCAGCAGGATGGGGGAGACAATCGGAAAAAAAAAGTAAAATTTGTGGGTTGAGATAAAGACAGTTTAATAGGACAGAAAAGGAAGGGGAAATAATGATGATGATGATGATGATGATGATAATAATGATAAAAGAATATACAAAATAAGTGATGCACAATGTAATTGCTCACCACCTGCTGACCAATGCCCAGCCAGTTCCCGAGCAGCAGCCACCAGCCAGCTTTCCCCCTAGTTTATATACTGAGCATGACGTCATTTCGTATGGAATATCCCTTTGGCAAGTTTGGGTCAGCTGTCCTGGCTGTGTCCCCTCCCAGCTCCTTGTGCCCCCCAAGCCTCCTCGCTGATAGGGCAGTATGAGAAGCTGAAAAGTCCTTGACTTAGTGTAAACACTGCTTAGCAACAACTAAAACATCAGTGTGTTATCAACATTATTCTCATAGTAAATCCAAAACACAGCACTATACCAGCCACTAGGAAGAAAATTAACTCTATCCCAGACAAAACCAGGACACATGCCATTTCCAAATGTGAGGCACACAAACCAGAATCTTGAGTAGGAAACTGAGAGCAAGAGTCTGGAAAAGCAAATACATTTTCGGAAAGACAACCCAACCATATCTTACACGTACATGACAAAGTCTTTAACCAATGTGGATTTAAAGTCTGAAAGATATGTTGGCACTGACTCACATAACTAGGCATTAGTCTTATGTTAGGTAGACTGGTTAGATTCATCTGAACACTTTTCACCTTGTAGCCCCTGCTTGGTAGTTGTTGGAACACAGGGTAGCATTCAGTTTAGCACCAGGAAAGCAGGCAAGCAAACCAGCTAAAATTATTAATTTAAAGTAAAAATTAATTAGCTAGTCTAACAATGAGCAGAAGTGCCACCACACCTCTCCTCAACATTGACAGAGTATGTGTGATAGGAAAAGGTGTGTCCTGTCAGGAATTTCACAACCACATTTAAATATTATAGAAATCAAAGAGTCAATACCATCACCTTTATTGTTGCTTCTTACAGTCTTACAGAGAGCATTGCTGTAGTTAAAGGAAATATTGGAGGTGGGATTTGGAAATGAAGAGAGTTGAGGAAAAGGGGCGTAAAATGTATTTTTTTAGTGGAAATGTTGTCCCACAAGCGGGGTCCGGTACCTGGTGCGCAATAAGCCAATTTTACACACAGAGCCGAGATATTTATTTATTTCATGTTTGTACAAAGATGAGTGCTAGGGGATAATTCCACAAAGCTAGCACCCCACACGAAGGAATTACAATATATTTATCCTGTTACATGATTAGCAGAAACAATGGAAAACCTGCCCAAATTTACATTCATTGGTTAGTGATCACCATATTGCTTGCTATTGGCTTGTTATATTTAAATTAGCTTCGCTTGCCATGTAAATCAGCACGCATGCTCTTTACAGGTGGGGGGGCAATTTGCATAGACCCTCAATTGAGTCGGTGGTCGTGATCTCCCCCTGCCGCCTTTACCTTTTCCCCAGTTACTGTGGATTTTTGCTGACTTCATGCCAGTGGCATTCTTCTATCCTTGTTATCTTCCTTGTAACAATATGTCTCCTTGAAGTCCCTCTTATCAATCCCTCCTCTGGAGGTGGGTGATTAGTAAGGCATACAAAGTAATCAGACCTAAATTAAACAGTGTCACCACTATCTAGACATTAACCCAATCATATGGTTGTACTCAG
Source organism: Phaethon lepturus (assembly GCF_000687285.1). Taxonomy (NCBI): domain Eukaryota; kingdom Metazoa; phylum Chordata; class Aves; order Phaethontiformes; family Phaethontidae; genus Phaethon; species Phaethon lepturus. The sequence goes on from NW_010541630.1 coordinate 8,161, forward strand.
TCTACAGAAAGTTTAAAATTATTGTGGCATTTTTTTTTTCTGGTCAATGCAAGGTTTCTAGATGTTTTTTGATTCAGCTGGAAGTGATGAATAATGTTTTTAAATGTAATATTAAAATTGCATTAGGAATTTTTCAGTGTTTCATATTTTAAACCCAAAGAAAGTGCCTGGTATCTGAATTCTGCTAGCCTTGAGTGAGACCTAAAAATTCTTCTTGGGATTTGGGGAAGGTACCTGGAAAATATATTAGATTCTGCAGCCTAAACATGATTGTTGGGTTGTTTTGGTATTTTTCTTTTTCCCAAGCACAAATTGAGATCTACCCAAATTCACTTTTGGTTGAAAGACATGTAAGATGAGGAATATATTTGTATAGTTCCAGAGATGGAGATGTACAAAGGAGGAGAGAGAATCTCTCAGAAGCTAGGGAAGTGTCACTTCTCCCAGCCTCAAACTCTTCATTGTCAAAGATTCTCATTACTCACCGACTCTGCAGCACTCTTACCTGCTGGCTCATAAAAGCAAAGAATGGAGTTGTGAATTTAAAATGGAGTCTAAGCAGAAAGTTCAGGCTTACGCAGTGATACATAAAGAGAAGTAGACTGACATTTTGTTCCACAGTTGGTTGCTTTCCTATTGTGAGCCCAATTTACACGTTTTAAAATGTGAATTAAATGGTTCTAAAACAGAAATAACAGCAGACAAAATGCTAAATTAGGTTTTAAAATTCTATTAGAATAGCACTCAGAATCATCACCAATCCATGATCAGCACAATAGACAAAGAATTTTAAAAGATAGTGCCTCTGCTCAACAATTTACAGACTTGATGTCCATCTGTCCTAGATATAAAGATATGCACAATTACTATACTCTGCAGATCCTAGTATTCCAGGCATTTCCAAGTGGACTGACAACACTAACAGTACACAGACCATGGGAATAATAACCTTTGAAATTACTTTCTTTTAACAAGCCAAACTCAGACCTTTAGCAAAAGTCTGCAAAAGATTGGGTGGAGGGGAAATGGAGGAACAGTCTTCCCCTGTGAACACATAACCTCAGAGTCTACCACATATGAAATGTAGCTTTCCATTTTGCAGTATTAAGAAAGAAAAACCAGGAAGACCGAATTAAAAAGTGAATGATAAACCAATACAATTCTCCAAAGCAGAATTCTTTACTTATAGACAATGAAGCACACATTTCTCATTTACATCCATGACAAACTACGTAAACATCTTATGCAGGGGGGTAGTTCTGCCTTTTTAAAAAAACAACAAACACCTCCCTTTGGGAAGACCAAAGCTCTTTGTTGCCGTTGCATTGTTATATTTAATTTTCAGTGATTATAGAACTGGCAATTATCAGAGAGTGTCTACTTTAGTGGGACTGAGATTCAGGTCAGTTAGGCATTTAGAGCATCTTGGTAGGATCTAGAGCATCAAGGAGCCTATGATCCCTGTTTAATAAATGGGAAAGATAAGTGCCTCCATAGAACAATTCAGATCAGTTGTGTATAACTGTATCACTATTTCCTTCTGGAAAAATCAGTTCATGCAAATCAATGGGAGTGTTGCTATTAACTCAGTGGATACAGAAATTAATCCACAAGGTCTATTAACAGTGTTACTGGTCCAACTATCTGTGCAAACTTGGCTGATTGTTTAACTTTCTGTTGCCTCAAGTTACTGATCTGTATCTACTGTATAGAACTACTGGGATAGTGTGGAGTCTATTTACTTAATTAATATTTTCTGTGCTTTGGGATGAGGTTGGTATAATTTCAATTCTAAAAATTTATTAAATAATTTCCAAAACACTTCATTGCAACTGTATGCACATTTATATAAAACCTTTCTCTGCCAAAATCCTGCTGTAGCCCTATACTCAGGAATTTGAGTGTAAATATTACTCTGGAGCACCAATGCCTATGAACAAACACAGCCATTGTGCAAGACAGAAGTTCTGCACCATGTGTCTGATAGATCTGACAGCACAGAAATGGTATCTTTGTGTCTCCTAACAATCTGTCAGCATTTCCACTTACAGTTCCTTTAACTCATCTGTCATCATCTGTTCTGAGATGAAGCCTAGCGTATAGGCTCTCACCAAAAGGTGTTTTTATTATTTGATGGGATTAAATGTCAAGTACATTTGGCTGCTTTTAAATCATTGGGGAATCCTAAATGTACCTCTGAGAGTAAACTTGCCCCTAATAAAGGAAATGTTTCCTTTCTTTTTCTTTTTTTAAGTATTCCATGATGCAGTCACAAAATGGCTTGTTTTGATCAGAGAAAATTTGCAAGCTGTCATTTTTGGGAAAATCCAACATAAAATGACTATCACGGAGTTTCGAAATTATATGCATAGGCTTTATGATTTACTCCTGCTGCAGAAACCCAAGAGAAGCAGCAGCTTGTCTGTCTTAGCAATCATCAGCTAGTAGTAGTCAGGTTTTCTGTTTTTATAGCTACCCTGCTCCTTCAGAGGCAGAGGTAAACCAGTCTTCCTGGTCACTCTGCTGAAGTGCACTGGTACTTTCTGTGACACTGAAGAAAATATCCCCATATGCAGGGCACAACAGAATACCATGTGCTCTGAAGACTACTATGGTTTACTCATACCTAAACAAGCTCTGAAAAGTAAATCAGATACTGATTCGGGTCTTGCTGCAGGAAGTGAAGAACTTGGCATGACCATACTGGATACACACAGGTTCTCAGTGCTGACCACTGACTGTGGGGTGGCTGAATCCCACTGACCTGTGCCTTGAGGCTGCTAATGCTTGTGAGAGAGAAAGATATTTGAGTGGTACTTACTGTCACTATTAGTAGAGTCTGATGACGCAAAACTGTCTTTTGCTTTTAGTAATTTTAGTCAACCAATATCTACCTGCTTAATACATGTTTTAAATACCTGAAGTAGATAATTACTGCTGGGATGTGAATGCAGTAGTGGTCTTGAATTTAATTTATGTCTTAAGGTGATGGTTTTTAGGGGTTAAGTGGATGCAAAGGCTCAAAGAAGGTGATATAGTGTCAGAACTGCATATAGAAACTATTCACAAAGCTACACTATCTGCTGGAAGTTTAGCTTCTACTAGCTGATCTACCAGTGGTCCTGGAAGATCTATATTTTATTTTATCAATGAATAAGAGCTTTCAGTCAGACAGAAAACTATAAAATACAGAAGGTTGACTTTTTTGTCAAATATATTATCAAGTCAATCCAGAGTTATATTATTATATCTATAACATTATAATATAATGTTATAATATAACA
>NW_010541631.1:0-1130 GCF_000687285.1 Phaethon lepturus
TGACTTGGTGATGTATACAGCTTCTGATAAAAGAAGGAGTGGTTCTGACATAGGCTATGATGATAAAAAAGTCGCATAATGAGAAGAGCAGGAGGACGTGCAATTGCTAGTCTCAACGGCCCCACCTTTATGTAGAAATAGTGTAGGACAATCACCGATTTATTCTAATTCACAATCAAGCAATGAGAATTTCATCCCTATTTCCAGTCAGACTAGAGGGCACACTCAGCCAGTTATTCAGGCTCCTTTGAGACAATTGGTGGGACCGGAAGGATTGCCAGTTTTTGTACATGTTCCTTTTACTACCTCTGACCTGTTAAACCGGAAACAATCTGTTGGTTCATATAGAGACAATCCTGAAGGAATGCACAGGCTTTTAGAGACTATCATGCTGACTCACAATCTTAACTGGGGAGATGTGCAAGCATTGTTAAATATTTTCTTTACAGTGGAGGAAAAAAAGAAGATAATTAGAAAAGCCAGGGAAAAAGGAGAGAAAAGAAATGTACATGAGGAACCTGAGGACTATTTGCCTACGAGAAGAGATCCAGAGTGGGATCCTAAATGTGGGAAGGGAAGGCCCAGCGGAAGCAATACCAATATTTAATATTATATGGGGTGGGGCACGGAGTACCAAAACTGAAAAATGTGTCCAAAGTATATGAAGTGAGACAAGGCCCTGATGCAAATCCATCGGCCTTTTACGAGAGATTATGTGAAATAGCCAGAAAATGGACAGACTTGAATCCGGATGACAAGGCAAATCAGAGGATGTTTAATATGCTGTCCATTGGGCAGTCAACTCAGGATATAAGGAGAAAATTGCAAAAAGTCTGACCTTGAGGTCCCAACCGTTTTATTCTCACCCCTCCCTCCTTTCCCTATACTGTAGCTGATCCCTCCAACTCACCTATTACAGAAGCCTCTCCTTTCACTACCCTCACAAGCTCTTGTAGGGACTTCTGTGCGACCACGTATTCCCTCTACCAACACCATCACCACATCTCTAATTACAGGGGTACTAGGACCAAATTGGTACAAAAGAATTCTGAAAGGAGGAGCTCAAATAACTACCTGCTGCTTTGCTTGTAGCCTAGACAGGTGTCATGGTTTAACCCCAGCTGGCAACT
>NW_010541632.1:0-813 GCF_000687285.1 Phaethon lepturus
CGGGAGCACATGGGCAGCGGGTGATGGATTGGGGCATCCTGTATTTTTAGGAAGCCAGGAGGAAAACAGCAGCACAGCAGCGGTGAGCTGGCTGAAGGGGTGCTGGGGTACCCCAGCCCCTTGCCAAGGCAGGACCCGGATCCAGATTCCCACTTGGCAAAGTCCAGGGAGCCCCGGCCACCAGAGCACAAACACTCCCATGCTGGGAGGAGCTGGGATGCAGCTGTGATGGGGCCATAGCAGACAGACAAGTAAACACCACTTCCAAAAGTGGCTGCAAAAATGGATTAAGGATCGATATGGAAATCTGCCCAAAACAGCAGGACACTGCATTAAATTTGCTCATTAAAACCCTGAAGTTTTCCCACACACGTGCGTGCCGCTGCCAGCGGGCTGGGCCTGGCGGGCGCGCATAGTGTCTTTTTCCCCCACCGGTGCGTGCCGCTGCCAGCAAGCTGGTCCTGGCGGCCCAGCATCTTCTCCAGCCCCAGCAGCCCGGCTCAGGGACAGCCCAGCCCTTTGCCAAGGTCAGGGCTGGACAAGCAGCCCCCTCTTTGCTCCCTCAGTACAAGCAGTTCTCTAAAAAGTTGTCCCTTCAAAATCAAAGCAGCCAAACTGGGTGCTATTTGAGACTAAAAATTAGGAAATTTCATTTTCATTTGAGAAAATGGCAAAAAAACCCCGAACGCCGACCCAAACTGGCCAGCACACAGTGCCCAAACAGGAGGTGCCGGCAGGCTGGGACGTGGCAGCAGGGTCTGGCTCGGGGTACAGACCATCCAAGCAGGCTCTGAGCGAGGAGCTGGAGCTTTT
>NW_010541633.1:0-4278 GCF_000687285.1 Phaethon lepturus
ACCTTAACGATTCTGTGATTCTGTGATTTGATGTCTTCAGGCTGACCGCATCTGTTTAAACAAATATAGAAAGAACTAGTCAAAGCCACCTCTGTGTAATTAACAACTATCATAGCGAATTAAAGGAGTGTGGGGAGGCTCAGTGTGCCTGCACTTAGAAAAGTGCAAATAGGGCTTGAATAATATCATTCCTAAAAAAGAAAAACTTTTTATAGGCCCAGCCAGACTAACTCTGACACATGAGAAGATGTAGGACATACTTTTAAACAATCAGTCTGTATACACCTCCTCAAGTAAAAAGAAATAGTCAGCATAGATTTGTTGAAAATAAATTGTGTCAAAGAAAACTAGTTTCATTCTTTGACAGGATAATGGCCTACTCTATGAGGGGGAAGTGAGAAATGTAATTTACCTTGCATTTAAGTCAAAATTTTGGTGCAGCTATTGGATATATTATTTTCAAATCATGCCTGGGTCTAGAGAAAATTTTCATTCCTGTATGAGTGCACAGCTAGCAGAAAAACTATGCTCATAAATAATTTTCAAGGATTCAGTGTCAAAGAGGGAGGACTTTGCAAATGCAGTCCTGTGGGACGAGACCCGAGGGCAGCTCTAATCATTATTTTTCTTAAAGAGTTGGATAATAAACTAGAAGGGATGTTTGCAAAGTTGGTGGATGACATTAAGTGGTCAGTGGTTTTATGTACCTTGGAGGAGAAGAATTCACACTGATTTTGATAAATTGGGCAAATGAGTTTTATTTATGTCCTGTTCATGTGAATGCAACCTGCCCAACCTGAAGTCAGCTGGAAAGGTTGTGTTGCTCTTCTCTGGACAGTCCTCTGGAAGACTTGTTGTAACAAATTATCTGAGTATGTGGCTGGAGTGGATGGACAGTGGATAAAATACTGGGACTGCAAAGTAATGCCAATCCAGCAGGAGAGAGAAGTCTGACCCCAGTCAGTGCAGAGCTGAGGCTCCACCACGGTGGTTTGGGAATGCTCTTGGGAAAGAGGAGCTTTAAATTTTGGTAGGCTAAAGAGAGTCTAGCCCCAAATCTTTCAGATTCTGGATGACTGCTCTGAAGTGTGAGTCACTGTGAAAAAGGGAGTTCTTACTTCTTTTCTTCCTGCCAGGTGAGGGCCATAAACTATGAAAACAGTTTCTGCCTGTGAATTGGTTTTGCAAGGGGTATCTTTCAAGGCTTCATGTCTGTGCAGTCTGCAGGGAAGATGCATGACCTTAGACAGCTGCTCCTTTGTCCTGTCCTGCAGCAGCCTGAGATACAGGGCACTGATGTGGCACGCCTCAGGCTCACGGTCTGACCATCCCCATGCACTGCGTTGACACCGTTGGTGTCCTAGTGAGTAATGTGGACTTGTCTGCAGCAGCACCGCATCTATTGCTGAGGTGCTTCCCTGGCTGGCACTGCAGACCCCGAGGACTGGAGGGATCTGAACCTAAACGACCCCATGGACAATGAGCCAACAATTGCACTCTGGAAGGCTCTTTCCCCTTGTAGAAGATGACCATACCACTTCTCACTTAGTTTCTTTGTCCAGAGAAACCCAGGGCTGAAACATCTTCCCTGTAGAAGGTGAGTTTGGCAGAGTTCAGTCTCTCAAGGATGGATGGAAGAGCTTGCATGAGAAGTTACTGTTTTGTGGCTGTTAAATTTTTAACAAGGAAACCTTTCCTGTTGCCTTGTTGGAGAGTGCATCAATACTCTTGTCTAGAGATCATCTGCGGACATCCCCCCACAAATGCTGCCCATCAATACTCTACTGCAATGCAAATGAACCCAAATTTTAGGTGACACTTCATGAAGTCATTTGCTTTCCTGTCACTTCTGCAGCCACAAAGGAAGCCTGGACTTTGATTTTCTGGGCACTCTGCCAGTTCTGAAAACACATTTTCACAGTGTTTCTACCACTTGTTTCATGGAAACTCTTTTCAAGGAACTGTTAAGATCTGACAAATAAACAATTTAGTTAACACTGAGGTTAATTGGGAAGACTGCTGTTTCAGGATGCCCAAAGCATGAGTGTCTGAGGGCCATACTGCTGGTTTGTATTGAAAATCTCCTGATATAGATTCCTTTGTCTGATTTTTTCCAGGGGAGGAATTAAATATTTGAAGGTGCACTTTAGGAAACATGGTTGTTCTAGTCTGTCTGATGTCCTTTTACATTCCCACTGGTTGCAGCTGCCACTGCACTGTGCTGCCCTGCAGGAGGAAGAGGAGAATGTATATAGTTGCATTAATGCTATGTTACGTGCGTTACTAAGTCACTGAACTGGAAACTGCTCAAGAGGAGATATTTGTCCTCTTAAGCCACCTTTGCATCAGGAATGGTAAACTGGGGAGAGAGGCGGTGAACACATGTAGGAGCTACAGCTGTGCCAGCTGAACTCACCACCCAAAATCAGTCAGTGAGCTCTGGTAGGAGGGTTAGGAGACGAGGGGAGCTAGTTTCTCCAGGATGAGATTCTGGTTATCACACTGGTACCTTATGACAGAGTTAAAAGCTAGAGAGAAGTTTGAATTCTATGTCCAAATTGTAAGTGCAAGTGAGAAGGATGGGCATGCCCATATTTATGTATTTCAATGGAAATACTGTAGTTATTATCATAGATTTCAGCTAAAATACACACTGAAGTATGCACAGGATGTTTTCATTAAACAGTGTGTTTAAGACAACTTGTGAAATCTTGGCATGCCTTACTAATTCCGTGCCATTGCTAGCTGTTACAATCAAATCTGTTACCAGCAATAACCAAATGTGATGGGTGCTGTACTGAAGAACAACAAAAGGCATTCCCTGCCTCATGATCTGGGAAGGAAACTAGAACTTTTCTCTTCATGTGATTCACAGCCGGAAGAAAAAAAGACTTACTTTTTCAGAATGGTCTGAGGCCTTGAATGTGGTCGATGTCTACGTTGGAAAGATCACCACACTGGGGATTGAGAATGGATTTACTGCTGGTCTCTGAAGCGGGAGGTGGGGTGGGTGCAGAAGCAAGGAGAAGTGGGACATTACTATTTACACAGAAATCATAGTTAGTCTGGGTAGACTCAGAATATTTTGAAGCCTGTGCTAATGTAAGTGTTGATCACTACAAGGTAAACTTTACGTCAGGCATGTGAGGGGATGAACTCTTGCTCTTCTGCAAAGAGACAGAACCTTAAGGTTATGACTCTTTGCTGCCTTGTGTGCTGTGATTTCATTTATACCTTTGCAGAACAAGTGAGAAAAGTGACCAAACTGGAACTTTCTTCTGGATTGCTAGTAAATGGACCTGAGTTTTGTCCCTATGTCATTTCTGTGGTCCAGAGGTGGGGAGAGACAAACTCAGGTCTTTTCCATTGTCAAGTATATGTATGACGAAATCTCACCGTCCCTTGGGACAGGGGTGGGAGAGAGGTCCCTGAGGTGTGTCAAGGCAATGCAATGGAAGTCATGGTGCTCTGGCACCATGCACCAGTCATTGGAGTTGCCTTGGTTTATGCCTGGGCTGGAAGGAAGAAGCTGCTGCCCTGTATAAGACTGAGATGCTTTGGAAGAATGGGTGTCTTCACATCTCTGGCTACCAACTTCTGGGACTTTGGGGGAACAGTCCTAGATTTCTTTAAAGAAGGATGTGTCACAGAGAGCTTAGTCCCACAGCTTTCCCAGCAGCATTATGTAGGCATATGCCCTCTGCAGCTGTGATAGCCCAGACTGTGCGTAAGCAAGCACTGCCGTTACTTGGAGGCCCTGGAAGAACTAAAAATTGAATAACAAACTGTCACATTTATCCATTCAGTAACACTTTGATATATCAGAAACACATAACGTAGAGGTAAGTCCAGATCCATAATGCTACCAGATGGCTGCTGAGGGCCCATGGGAGGCCCCATGGACTGAGGAGCACTGAGCTTCAAGCTCCTACCAGCTCATACTGTCAAATCAGTGAGGTTTTGGGAGAAACTCCTGTTATGACGTGGTCAAAGAAATAGAGAAACTAGTCTAAGATGACATATGGTCTGTTAGTGAAAGAGATCGTATGACACAGCACTTGGGGGACAACACCAGGAGAGAGGCAAGTGGATCCTAGGTGTGTGGATACACTCTCTTTTATCTCAGACTGGCTCTGCTACCCAGCGTATGTGGAATGAGGAGGGAGACAGACTCAAGTGAGAAGGGCTGGCACTATTGTACAAGTTGGTCCTAGACCTGCTAGGTGCCTGGATTGCGATCCCATCTGCCAGCTGAGCAGGAAATCAGTTGTGCTCTCT
>NW_010541633.1:4309-31667 GCF_000687285.1 Phaethon lepturus
ATATTTGAGAATGTCACCTGAGGATAAATAGTTATTTTATATACAGGTGTTATGTATTTCACTGAAAAGCAACTTTTTCATGCATGTACGTGAGGCATATGAAAAGCGATTGGCTGTAAAATTTGGAGCTCAGAGGTATGCATAAGAGATTTCTCTTGATGCTGTGGTGTGCTTCCTGGAATACTTCTCTCCTGAGATAAGAGTTGCTGAAGAGTATTCTGATAGTTAAATGTACACTGTATGGGGCATTTCATACTTGTAAGTACTTCTTGTAATAGACGTTCAACCAAAGAGGAATAAAAAGAAAGTGCCATTCTGAATCGCATATTGAGTATAGGCTGGTTTCTTGTCTTCTAGTCCTGCTGACTTGAAGGGAAGTTGATGCTCCTCTTTTTTGCTTACGACTTGTGGGTCTTGGGCTCCGGAGATCTGCAGAAAAACAAGCATCTTAAGGAAAGGTACAGCGAGGTTTTGATACTGACCTTGACCTCTCCATTATCAGGTGTGAGATAGATAGTCATATTTTGTTCAAACTCTGCTCCTTGTTCGAGTTTTGTTGGAAACAATGTGTAATCCAATGGCTTTGGCACTGATGATGGAAACTATCTCTCTACACTAGGAGTGGAATTTGTTAAATTGCCTAGGTACTAGGGCTACTTCTATAACCAGTGGAGGGAGAGATGTCCCTGTACAGGGGTCATTTGTCGCCTTGTTGTGTAGTGAGGAAAACTGCATGGGTAGCTCTGATGCCTCATTTCTGGATGGCCAAAAGTAGGTGAAATGAATCCCGTCTGAGTGTTTCCTACAGCACCAGTTGCTAACTGGTGAGAGGAACCTCAAAGTGCTGCCACCATTATACACCATGATGGTAGAGCAGCATCCACCCTATTGAGCTGTGCTCAGCGTGCTAGTTTGGCCTCTGCAGTGGCACTGCTGGGGCTGGAGGCAGAGAGAAGGACACTGAGGAAGAAGAGGAGGTTGGTAGTCCCTCAAGAAGGAGATTGATGTGTCAGGAGATGGAGAGCACTGAGGAGCCCAGGAAGCAGCCCCTGGGCAAGGGTGCAGGTAGGAGGTGGTGGTAAAGACTGGTGTTAAATACCTCCTTTTGCAGTGCGTTGTTTCTTGCACTGAACAACAAATGTTTGTCTACAGCCAAACGTTTTGGCTTGCTTCCCATAAGGTTTTGTGCAGCCAAAGTTTACTCAGCAAATATTAATCTTAAGCAAACTTGAAATTTGCTATCAGCAAACATCCTTAGTAGATGCTGGAGTGTAAGTATTAGTGCTTTCTTCCATGGCAGAACTGAGCCGAAGAGGTATCAAGGGGGTCCTCGAGCAACTGCAGCAAAGCAGCAGTCTTCAGATTGGAAGCCTTAAAAATACACGACATTTTGAGGGAAACTTTACTGACCATAATGTCTGAATAGTTGCCATCTGTTTATGGGCAAGACATAAGCAAAGTAAGAAGGAAGATATGTCAGATGATAAGTGTTCAGAGGCTCCTGCAAAGAACAGTGCATTTTTTCCCCTGCTTTGTCTGTGGTAGATGGGATGAAAAGCAACATGCTCCAACTGCAGCAAGGGATATTCAGGTTAGATAGTGAATAAAGGTTTCTGTGGCTGAAGGAAATGAAGCAGGGAAATAGGTTGTCTGGGGCAGATGAGGCATCTCCATCACTGGAGGACTTTAAGAACAGATTGAACAAACACTTGTCAGATGTGACATGGCTGTAGGTGACCCTACCTTGAGGCTGGGGAATGGATGATGCGCTTCCAGCCTTATGATCTGCTGGTTGTCTGAGATGGATTATCTAGTATGGACAAGTGTGTTGGCATCAACATTGCAGGAATGTATTTGTCAGACTGTTAGACGACTGCGAGTACAAACAGTAAGCCTAACAGCCACAACTTTCATGCTTCATTTTTAATTGGGGTTAATTTCCTAAAATGAAGTCAGGGACTGGGGAATCTGTTTGGGAAGCCTATTTTAAAAGGTCTGAGTGTAACACTCGCTGCTTCTAGTAATTCAGACTGGGTCATACAGCACTGCACTTTCTAAAGAACGATGCTGGGGTTTTTTGATTTGTTTTGTTTTTGAAGTGTGAGTTATTCTTGATTCAGGTAGGACCTGAGTGGTGTAAGACAGTCCTGTATGAATTACAGCATCTTCCTGATGCTGCCCTGTGCATGGTGCCCCTTCCCCGTGTGCTCCCTGTGCTCCCTGGCTCTCTCTCTCTCACAGGGATTTTGAACAGAGCCTGGGCTCCTTCCAGGAGCCACATGGACCAAAGCTGCATCCAAGGTGGTCAGCTGGCTGGGCAAGGGCCCTTCACAGTGTCCAGTTTGCTTTCACCCGCTCAGGATCTGCTTCCCACCGTTTTCGCACGGTGTGTGAAATGCACCATCTGGTCACAGTGATCTAGGCAGCCTCCTCAGCTCTGGCTGGTTTTGTAGCTAGTACCAGCTGGCCTTCGGCCACCAAAATCTGTGCTTGACAGCATCAAGTGGGAAATGACAATATATATGATCAGTGTCCCAGTGACCACCGTGATTGCTGGGATGTTAGAATGGTGGTAAAATTGGCAAGTGCCATCATCATTACACCCTAGATGTCAGTATAGGTACGTGTCTTAGAGAAAAACCAGGGCTCCAGAGTATGCCAGCATCCTATTTGCAAATGATGTTGATATGTGTGAATTGTGGCAGTGACTGGTGGGGCTTCAGTGTACTAAGAAATTGCTCTTGCCATGACTGCAATAACCACTACTCCACTTTGAGGGATACCAGCTGGGATACAGGTGTCCAGTCAACGGCTGCAAAATAGTCAGGCATACTGCTCGCATGGGAGGGGTGGTGAGGCCTGGGCTGGGACAGGGGGAAATGAGCTGGCGAGGCAGCAGATGACAGTACGGCTTTGTAGGTCTCTGTGATGAGGGTAGCCACCAAGAACTTATAGATGGTTAGCTGCTAATATGGGGCAGGGGGGATAGGAAACTCATGTGACCAGCTTTCAGAAGAGAGCAATTACTCACATCTGTATGAGGACTGAGGGCTGGGCATTGGTGAACTGCCACTACAAACCTGGTGTCTGGTCTGGGCCCAGGACTGTGAAGGTCCGCATCCTCAAATTAGTGGCCAAGAACTCTCCCAAATCAGAAGTATAGGGTAGTCCCAACATGGTGCTTGTGACACGTCCATAACAGTCAAGACGCAGTGGGTCTACAACTCATGGCAACAGCTCCTGCCAATGGGTCATGCTTTTGGTGTGTGAAAGTCTGGCTGTTGCTGAGGCTCCAGCTCCTAAGATACCCCTGGGATACCTGCAATAGAGATGGCAGAGCATTGTGTCATGGCCCCATGTGCCTGGAGCAGGCAAGGGTTTCCTGCTGCTTTTTTCTCCCTTCTTGTGTGGGTGAGGGAGGCTGACACAGCAAGATCAGGAGCCTGTGGGTGGGAAGGAGCCTCCAACTGGAGATGAGATGAGGATGGGAACCTAGCTGGAGTGTTAAAAATGCCTTTGGGGTAGCTGCTGTGACTGATATTACCCTGTCTGTCCAGCAGTGTCGATGTGGTCATGAAAACCTGACTACTCAGTGAAGCCATGGTCCCAGAGACTGATCCCTTAACCATGCTGCTCCTCAAAGTGCTTGTGCCTCTCTTGTGTAGCTGTGCAAACCAGGATGTCCTGGAGAGCAGCTGCATGAGGCTGCAGGTCACACGTGTTCATGGCTATCGCCAAGGCAAGGAGCTTCCACCATGTTTGCATTTCCTTTCTCTGCCTGTAGACCAAGGATGTTTTTATACAGTCCATTAGCAAATATTTCAACAACACAGCTACACCATCAGTTTAAAACAAAAATACCCTCAAGGAAAACTGTGTTAACACAGCCACATGTAGCACATAAGCTTATGAGCAGAGAAGCTGTACTGCCCTGGTTGTAACAATTATTTTTAAGCCTTTTTTTTTTTTTTTTTGGTGCAGAAACTTACTCTTATCTCCACGTTTTCAGGTCTTTTTCTTGGAATTAGGTGACCTGTAATACAGGCTTTATTTGCACCCCTTTTCCATTGTGTGCTCATGTATTCACTGCAAAAAGGTGGCTATTTCCTTCATCTGAATGTATATTCTTACCTTTATTTCCGTGGGTAGCCTTGCTGTTTCCAGCACCCTGTTGATCTACACATGACTGTTTTTGAAGAACTGAAGTAGAAAATACTTTTATGTGATTCAAAGAAAGACCAAAGCAAGTGCTTAATGGTAAAAAGAAGAATACTATCTTTCTCTAGAAGATGGGCTGTTCACACAGAGTGTGTTTCTTAAAGACTTTATTTTTAAAAGGTCAAACTAGAAAACTCATTCTTGGATGACTGTGTTTCAGCATTCAAGTGTGTATGTGCGGTTGACTGCAGACAAGGCAGGAGTCCAAGCTCCTGTTGGAGCCAGTGAGAATACAGGGATTAATTCAGTTGCCCACAGGTAGGCAACTGGTGACACCTGAGGTGTCCTACAGTGTCCTCCTGTTGTTTTGCAAAGGTACAGCTCTGTGAGGCCTGTGTCACGCCTGGGTGCAGACGTCTCATCCAGGTTGCCATGAATCACAACTCCTGACTCCAAAGGCTGCACTGGGCAGATCACTCTTTGCTGTAATGGGAGCAGACAAACCCAGCACACACGTAGAAACTTCTCAGTATACGTCTAAATTTGGATGTCTTCATCTGCAGCCAGATCTTGTCCTATCTGTCTCTGTTCCAGACACTCCCTGCTATCCCTCTTGTGCTCCCAATCTCAGCCTCATTATGCTGGGGATATGATGCAGCCTTGATCATTTGGGATTTCAATTTGTTTTGCATCTGCTGACAGAGAACAACTGAGTTCTATGGTCTTTCCTTTTTAAGCAGAGGATTATGTGAAATAATCAGAACTTTCATTTTTGTCTTTAGAAAGCAAAGTGTTCATGAATTTGGCACAAAAAAGCTTTGGATCATTGGAATTTCTATACCCCACAAAGCCAAGTACTACATTTCCTGTCTAGCAAGAAAATGACCTCCATATAAGACATAATGTAGCAATTACGTTGGCAGGAATTATTAGAAAAGTAAGTGACAAAGCTGCCTTAGAGCCAATGAGAGGTCTTATAGCTTGGAAACTTTTGATTTTTGTTTTTTAATTAATGTGTCTGCTTAAGATGCTCACTTCTCCATCATCTTACATAAAATGGTAGATAGGTAAAAAAGATCATGAAATCATGAGTTACCAGGAAGAATGAAAAGACTGACTTTGAAGAAATGTGTACCTAATACACCTGATGTGCGGTGAAAACGTGTGTATTAAGTTGCTTAAAAGCCAGAAAACTACCATTGGAAAGTATTCTGTGTAAAGTAACTGGGAAGGTTAGAGCATGGAGGCAGTTCATCAATGTAGGTGAAGGCCTATAGGAACAGATTCAAATCTGGAGGAACTCTGGCTGTTTCCTTCTACTTAGCTCAAAATGCCCTTAAAAAATATTGTTTCTCTGCTGCTTTCAATGAACATTTTAGATGAGATTTGCTTGATTTTTAGGCTTGTGCATGTTAATTTTTGATGATGTTTTGGCAAATTATACATCTAACAAATGATGTTCGAAGCCTGTTTGTGAAATAAACCCTCCTAATAAACAGGACTTAATAGTTAACTTAATAAACAGTAGCTTTCCTTTTTCAGCCCAAACTCCCTCTGGGGTACTGTGGCTCTGGCAGACGCACTTGTTCGCACTACAAAGCAAGCTGCGTGTTTAGGAGTGTTTCCGAAGGTGACCATCTCATGGCCATCCTGAGAAATGGACGTTTTCAGCTGCGGGTGCCAGGGCCTGCAGCCACTGCCTTCCTGCTGCCTGCGCTGCCTTCCTGCTGCCTGCGCTGCCTTCCCGCTGCCTGCCCTGGTGCGGGACAGTGACATCCACGACACCGACGTGCTCCTGGGGCTGGTGGCTGTGCTTTTGAACCCAGTGGGCTGTGCCTGGTGGGGCCGGTCGCTGGCCGTGTCTTCGAATCAAACTCTTCAGCAATGTTATAAAAAAAATAGGTTCTGTTCGGTTGCAAGGGGTAAAACAAAGTCAAACTCGGTATAGGTGAAAGTGCTGTTTCTCTAGCTTATAGCAGATGAGAGAGCAGGATGCAGAGCCCTGCATCCAGCTTCCTTGGGGTCCCCGGCCCCGTGGCAGAGTCCATTGCAGCTGGATGAAAGAGGAACAGGCTTTGGCAGGAGGTTCACTTCCACACCTCTGTTTTCCCCGCAACTTATCATCTCCAGTCTGCAATCCCACTCCTGTGCAGAGGAAGACAATACTCGACAACTGTGAATTAAACCCGGACTTGGTCTGCGTCAGTGTTCAAGGTGAGCGGAGCGTCCCTGACAAGTGCCGTGGGGGTGGCGGTGGAGCACGTGTCTGCTCTGTGACAGCCTAATATCGGGGCTGGGGCCGGGGCCGGGCAGCCCACCCCTGCGTCCTGCACCAGGGGTCTGCGTGGGGGTGTGAAATTACGTCCGCCTCCAGCTGCTGGCCTGGCACGGAGGCAAGGCTTCTTACTAGAAAAGTATGCCTTTTAGCTCAGATGGCAGCAGCCTGTGGTTTTCATGCTGCTGATGGTAGTTCTGTCCCTAATGGTGCACGTATATATGTAAAAGCATAATGTCCCTTGTCACTTGAAGCACCTGTCACTTCTTCAGCTTGCTTAGCTTTTTCCCTGCCATTCCAATGACAGAAGTGTTGATCTGAGAGTACCACAAAGTGCAGAGTGCTCTTGCAGAGATACAGAATTGCTGAGAAATACAGGGAGGACCTGTAGGGAGCAAATCAGGAGGGCAAATCACCCCTCATTCTGGGTATGTTCTACTTCTGCTAGCGTTTCATGTCCTGCTGCTCATGTTTTCTGTGGCTTTTGATTAAGTGGTTGAGGAATGCACATGCCATGTGCTACTGCTGAAGTCAAAGTGACCCACTGGCTCTAAGGTAATAGTTCACAGCAAAATATTAGTCCAACAGGGTAAGGGGGGAATGTGCGAAAGAAGGAGGAAATAGAGAGATGGATCAAGACAAGATCTCTCACCTAAAATAATCAGCATTCAGACATCATTAGTTATCATAACTCTGAAAGGTAGATTGGAAGTCAAGTTTTCAAGCAACCTTCAAAAGTATCTCCAAATTTTGTGCATCAAGAGACTGATTCAAAGGCAGTTGAAGACAGTACCAAGTCTACCACCTACTTGTGTGACTTACTTTGGATCCAGTTACCAAAATTTTATGGGTGTGAATATATAAAAAATTAACATGACGAGCAGATCACCACGCTCCAGAACTTCTCAAAACTTTGTCCTCTCAAAACATTCCTCCTTTAGAAGATATCCTACAGGCTGTTTCTTCAATATAGAAATAACTCTAATCTCCAAGGGGAGTGCAATTGGCCCAGAGGACCTCCATCTTTTGTGTGCTGTTAGTCATTACCATTGACTTGGGGTGACTGCGCTGGCTCTATCAGGATCCATCGGTAATGACTGATTTTCCAAAAAGGGAGAAGGAGCAAACAGGGATGTGGAAGGAGTCAATTAGCCAGGAGAGCCAGTGGGAGCTGCCTAGTGCTCTCTGTGCCCCATGAACTATTTCATATACCTTTACATGCCTGACTGCTGCTGAGTGCCACAGCTGCTCTTGGTAGTTGCCACATGGCACATTTAAGGGCAAGCTAAGCTACCGGCTGTGACCAAAAGTCCCTTAATCCATACTTGTGCCCTCCCAGAGGTGGACAGCAGCAAGGCCACTGGTCTGTGGCTGCTTCAGTTTGCAGTTCCCCAGACAGAGAGCAAAAAGGGCATTTGGTCCCTTGCACTGCATTTCCTTGGCTGCTCAAGCTGTGCGCTGAGCTGAGAAGTTGCTGCCACCAACACAGGACCTTTAATGACTGGCAAGGCCTTGGCAATGGCTGCTGTTGTGAACATCGGTGGCCGCTGTGCGAGGTGGCAGGAAGCCCAGCTGTGGTGCTCGGGGCTAATGGTGGCACTGCGTGGTGGGTGTTATCAGCCCCTCCTTTGGTTTTGTCAACACGATGTCTTGGTGGTGAGCACGGGCTGCTGTGCCGTGGTTTTCTGTGTGTGGGCTAGGTTTGGTCTCGGTAATGTGTGCGCACCGCTGGTACCTCTGTTAGCCTGAAGAGCGCGTGCGGTGTCTGTATGAGAGAAGTGGCTTGTTCCCAGCCAGGCCCGGCGGATGTGGAGGACAGACAATGCTCTCTTCTGCTGTGGGTTTGACTCTCCTGCTTGGTAGTGTTTTGGTCTGTGGAAAATCAGGACTTGTTAGTCTGCTTTAGGGAATGGGGAGGTTTAGAAGCGGTCCCCAGTGTGACTGGTTTACCGCCTGAGCTGGTCTGCTGCTGCCCACGGGGTACGTGCCGCCCTGCAGGACGAAGAAGAGTTTGGTGGCAAAAAAGCAGGTCAACTGAGCAAAGCAAAAGCACCCCTGTGGCATGAGCCGGGTTCTTTCTGTGTTAGCTGGGGGACGGCTGGCCAAGATGTTGTGGCTGGAGCTTTTGCACGGGCCGATGCGTGTGTACAACCCCGCGAGGAGCGACAGCCAGCCCTTGCTGTTGCCCGCCTTGCTGTAACTTGCCACACGGGCTGGATTAACGTAGCAGGGATGTGGCAGCATGGGCTCTGCCCAGGTAGGTCTGCTCTCCCGGGGGTTTCTCCCTCCAGCGTGGAGCGGGTCTGGTGTGCCAGACCACACTGCAGAGTGAGGGACAGCAGCTGCTTTGGGGCCATGCCTCGCCGAGAGGTGCCCAGGGCACGACGCGGGTGCGGGCGGCTCGTTCGCCATTTTGTTGCCTGTCTGGACGCCGGTCCCGCTCCGTCACCCACACGCCGGTGCGGTGGGGTCGGGGGACGCAGCGCCGGCCGCTTGCTCAGCGCACAGCCCAGGGGAGCAGCGGTCCCGTCCTTCACCCCTCCCGCTTGTGTTTTGGTCAGAGGTGCCCCGAGTCCCCAGGGCGAGGGTGGAAGCGGCAGTTTGGCCGGGCTCCGAGGAAGGCTTGCGGCAGCGGTGGCACCGTGTCCCCACTGCGCGGGGGAGGACAAGGCACGGCCTCCGCCAGCCATGAAGCCCTGGGTCTCAATCCCCTCCTGGCCTATAGGCTCTGCAGGCATGGCGGGAGGGGGTACAACCATCTTAATTAAACCCACAGATAACCTGCTTTTCAGCAAGGAGCAAAACTGTTGTAGTGAAAAATTAAAGGATTATGATCTGTGACTTGTGTGCATATGCAAGCATCGGACCAAGACAACCACGCTTAATTTTGCAATCTTAGATTAACTTTTGCGACCACATTGGATTAATTTTTTCTTTCTGCCTGCTTCAGAATGACCGTCCAGTCATAATACAAAAATGTTCTCCTGAAATAGCAAAAATAAGAGGTATTTTCTTGTTAAATTTAAAAAGTGGTTATTTTTATTTCTCATATTCAGACTTAGCAATACAAGAATGAGGAATTGCACTGGAATATGTATGAATAAAAATAAAGCTCTAGCTGATAGGCTTGATTTTAGTGATCAGTTTCTCCAATTTAAAAACTCTCAAGCTGGAGGTGTTAGCCTGATTTTTTATTTATTGGAGAAATAAGCTTGTTGAGGCTTATCCCAGCAGTCTAGCAGCTTGTTAGGCTGTTCCTCCTATAAAGAACTGGGATATTATTTCTAGTGGCATCATAGGAGTGGAATTCATTTCTACGGAGCTTTCTATTCCCCTGAAAAGTTTGCTGTATAAAGCTTTGGAGAGAAACAACTTTTTTGTTGTAAAATCCACAGGAAGGTCACTCTGCTCGTTGCAGGTAGTTCAGGCATGCATGTGAGATTTCACATTTTGCTTCTTAGTGCTCCTTTAAAATTAATAGCCAGAAGCTGAGTCATTTCAAATTACGTGCAAAACAACACTTTACAAAGGAATAGGAATTCCATCCTCCCTCTTCCCAGAAGTTACGTTTCTTTTCTTAAATGACAAAACATGTGTCTTTTATAAAGCGTGGTTGAAAAGAGACAGTGCTTTGATGCCTCACCTCATAGAAACATGTCCATTGGCAGTCATGTGGCGTATGAAATGAGTATCGGAGACATGGTGTTTTAGAAGATTTGAGTACCCCAATGACATGGGATCTTGCACCAGACAGAAATGAGGGTGAGAATTTGTCATGCAGGAAATTAATCCACGAAAAGTTCAGAGAGCTGATCTATATGCTAATGTATTTTAAGAATGCAGCACAAGCAATTGGAAGAGGGTGAAATATGGGGGGTGGTGGGAGGAGTGAGTGGTGTGGGGGGGGCATTTCTAACACTGCTTATTGCATCTGGGAGCCATACTAGCTGCGGCTTTAGTTTCCACTGAGAGAAGCCCCATGAGAGAGGAGAAGAGAGAGAATTATTAAAAAACTATCTTAAAAAATCGTGACACATTTCGGCATCGTGGTGTGTTACGCAGCATCATTCATTTGGAAGAATCTTGATGCACATTAGAAACCTGTTTTGTAGTAAAACTGCAATAAAACAGTAGCAGAGGCTGTGCGGAGCAGTGGCACGGAACTGAGCCGGCAACCTGATCTCCTAAAATCAAGAGCAGAGTGATGCTTAGGTGGTGTGTATCAACACAGCACAAGGTAGCCTTGCTTCTTGCTACAGGTTACTAGATGCCACTGTGGTGCAGAGGAAAGCTGCGAAGGAAAGGAAGGAGAGACAAGAAACAGAGGGAAAAATTAATGAACAGGAGCTACAGGCCAGGAAATAGTGACATGAGGAGGAGAGAAAAGTGATTAAGAAGGAAAAAAGTTGAAACAAATTATTATTCCTTAGGTCTTTGAGCAGAGGTTCATATCATTTGCTAGTATATGGTTTTTTTCCCATAGCTTGCTCATAGTTACATCTTCTACTTACAGGAGCAACACTAAAAGTGTATCTTTAAAGGCTAATTCAGTACTCATAGAAATTATCAGAATTCTTCCCAGTCACAGTTACCAAGCAGTGATGGGCAGTGGAGTTGTGGTATGCTTGGGTGGGGACACATTAAACCATGAGAAATTTTGTAAATTGTTCTCCAGGGCTAATAGACATGGCAGGAGATAATTTCCAGTTTACATTAACTTGAATGTAGCAAATGGTTAATTTAGACCGAGTGGGAAGGAGTAATTTCATCATATAATATCATATATGTGCCATCACCTACATGTGAAAATCCCCTGGCAGTGGCAAGGGGAAAGGGAGCAATGTTGGCAATATTACATACATAGCGTAAAATAGAGAATGTTAAAGAATAACTTCACAGCTGATGAACCTGGAATTTATCCAAACTCAGATAATTTTTAAAAATTTTATTCTTGTTGGCCTGAAGAGAAAAACAAACAGCAATTACAAAGGGACTATGTGTTGTATGGGACTCTTAGGAAATACGATTTGTAAAATATTGGCTAGACCAGTAAAAGATATCACAATATTTACTGTGTCCACTTAAACAATAAAGCAATTTAAGATAATTCTTCATACAAATCTTTTGATTGTGCAAAAGGTGAACATAAACCAGCTTGTTTGTTATGGATATTTGCAGTGGTTAAATAATACACAGGCACAAGGACAATCTCTGCACTTGTGCTGGAAGCCTGTATTTCCCCTCAACACTGCAATGCTCTTTACTTTTTGATAACTGGGGTTGAAAACAGAAGAGGGGAAATAGAGTCCTTAGAAAAGATTCCCTTATTGTTTTAACATCTTGTCCCAAATAAAGCAGCTTTTTTGTTTGTTTTTTTGTTTTTTTGTTTGCTTGCTTGTTTGCGTGTTTGTTTTTGTTTGTTTGTTCCCTCCTGGTACATGCAAAGGACAGAGTCTGCTGGCTGTACAGAGAAATAAGAAGTGGCGACTATGAAAAACTGGACAGCTCAAGTACGTGGCAGTGAAATCTGAATAGTGACAGCCTTTCATGTAAACGTGGTGAAACAGGGACTTTGTTTTAAACCCTTTTGGAGAGTTCAATCCCATTATCTATCTCCATTCAGGAAGATCAACAAAATTAATCTTACATGCTGCGAACAGCTTGGTACATCATTGTGGTGGGGAACCCTCAACTTTAAAGGGATGTGGATAAGCCAAATCTAATTGGCTTAGGACATAAGCAGTTCTTAACGTGCTTTTGCTTTGCCTAGGGTGTGCTACGCACTGGAGAGAGATAGCTCACCCAGGGAGATGATGTGATCTATGTGCGAAAGATGGAGAAAAAGGACAGACCATACACACAGTAATTCCTCCACTGCCCATGTTGACTGTTTTTCTTTCAGGAGTCATGTCAGAAGTGGGTTTGAGAAGGAAAAAAACATCAGCTGCAAGGAACAGGAGAGATGTTGCACTGCATGGAGGTGGTGAAGACAAGGCTTGCAGAGAGGAAAGATGAGGTTGGCACAGGCAGAAGAGCAGGAGCTGAGTGCTACCTGAGTTACTCGTGCAGGTCCCTAAAAGTGAAGATACAGGTCCCTAAAATGGTAATGTGAGGGTACATTTTAATATGGTAGAAAGGGAACAACAAAGACAGGGTACAGAAGGAGGGTGACAAGATAAAAATAGCAGGTAAAATAGCATTTGAAGGGTATGTCTTTAGGGGAGGCCAGCTGGGTGATGGGTGCAGTCTTCAGGACTAGGGAGGTATGAACTCACTCCAAAGCCCTGGCTGCTTACATAGAGCAAAAAACTTCTGGATATGGCCTGGACACATGTGAGACAGAGTAAAACCTGACAGACTTGAACACCCACAGTCATGGGAATCCTGATAACAGTGCTGAGAAGGGGGAGAGAGTGGGGGCTCGCTCCAGTATGACCGCAATAAATATAGGGATTAGAGAGAGGCAAAACCCAAAAAGCAGGATGGTGAGTTGGGGGTGTAAAGACAGGAAGAAACAGCACTCTGAGAAAATATGTAGAAGTGATGAGAGAGGCTGAATAGGCAGGTCTGTATGAACCCCCTGCTGTAGGAAGTGAAGGAGAGGGGAGGAAAACACTTCCAAGAAGTATAGGAAGAAAGGTAGAAAGACAACTATACAAGGGGAGCATTAGGGAAAACAAGACTTTGAGGAAGAAAGATGTTTTAGAGAGGCTAAGGAAGATGGATGTAGACTGAAGGTCTTGGATACATCATTAAGAGTTTGCTGGGAAGAGCTTGCACTGCAGAGCATGGTGTGGCTAGGCCTGATCCAGGATACGTATGAATGGGGAGTTGCCATGGACAAGAAGTCAAAGTTTAGGAAATGTCTCCAAATCCTTTGTAAAATCAGCAAGTGCTTAACACAGAAAAAAAAAATGAAGTTGCCAGCCAATGGTGCCAAACTAGCAAAAGTTTTTATTTCCATGAGACCACAGGAAATTTCTGATCAAGTTAAATTGTTTCAAGTAAACAATCCTTTAAGTTGATCCTGACTTTGAGTCTGAGCATGGGGAAAACGTACAGGACATCTTCATCAATCTAGTGGCATTTGTTGGAAAACATAGCTCTGTGTTTAGCTAATGACTTAATTAGAAAAGCAGTAGTCAGCTGGCAGTGAATGGTGAGTTTTTAGTTAACAGGGAAGCATGAAAATGAGCCATCCATCTGTTCCTTCCTGTTAATTACCTCTAAATATTAAAATTGAATACAGTCTTCAACCTGATTGGTAGTTCGAGTGGTAATAGTGGAGATAAGATACTAAAAGAAAGACGTTAGTAGAGATGAAGATGATGCAGTGCAGAGCATACCTGTCTCTGAAACATTTCTACCTATGTACAACAGCTGCTGTGGTGGTCATGTTTACGATTTCTGGTCCTTCAGCCATACTTCTGGCTTTAAACGAGCGACAGAGTTAACTGAGCCATTACTTTTGCATGAGAAACGTGACTGCACACTGCATGCCAGAAGCAGCATGTAGCTGTGGCGCTGGTCCCACTTTGAGGGTTGTTAGTGGCGGTTGGACTCTGCCTCCAGAGATCCCTTCCAACCTAAATTATTCTGTGTGCCCTTAAGAGCAGCAGTCAGAGTTGGCAGCCTGTCTCATTTTGTTGGTTTTCCCCTCTGAAACACCCTTCCCCAGCATTGTCACTCCCACCTCTTCCCTCCTCCCAGCGAAGACCCCTGTGCAACCCACCCTGTGGCTGAAGCCCCAGAGACAGCCCCAAAGAAGCTGGCTGGGGCAAAGCTTCTGCCTCATCTTAGCCGAGTGCCTCAGGGTGACTCAGGCTGTCTGCTGGGGCAGTCTGGCACATTTAATTTTCCCTTGCTGATCATTACTGTAGCTGGGCACCCTTGTAGCAGAGCAGCAAACTGCCCAAGGGACACGAAAACCTACTCTCTTCTAGCAACAATTGCCTGTGCACCCTGCGGCAGTCACTTGTTTGGGGAAATTATGCACAATCCTTGTACTTTATTAATCATTTCTATTGAGCTTGCTGAAAGAAAAAAATGAAATTATTCTGCAGCAGTTCTTACAAATGCTACTTTTTATTTTAACTCCCAGCTATTTTTTTTCCTAGTAGTATATGTACTCTGGGGAGCTGTTTTGGAATTTTTTATAGATAGGCGGGGTCAGGTCACTCTTCCCCAGCTTTAATCAACAGTTTCCACCTCCAACAAGCTGCAAAAAGGAAAAACCATAATGGAGAAAATGTTTTCAGTGACTAAGATTATTTTTTCCCCTCTTTTTAGATATTAATGTTAGCTAGTAGGGAACCTAAACGCAATTGGAAGAGGCAACTGTGACAGTAGCTTCAGAAGGGCAGCTGGAGATAAACCTCCTCAACTCAGGCATGGAAAACTTGGAGTCCTTAAAGCAGAATGCCACTGCATGTGTGTAAGCGGTAGGTCATACTTTTGTCACCTTCAAACTTGATTTACACTCAACTTGCGGCACTGCATCTTTCCAACTGAACGCTTTCTCTCAGAAATAAGGATGTCATTTCTCAGCTCCATCTGGAGTTTATTACTCACATGTTACTTACAGTTCCTTGACTCTTGATAAGAAAAATGATTGTCAGCTTGTAAATTTTCAAAACATTTTTCAGAGATGGCTTCCAGTGCTGTTACGAACACTTTTGCTACCTCTAATATTTGTTTTGATGGATTTGGAGCTGCCATGCTATAGTTCACTGTTATTGCATGTCAGGTTGATGTATATGGTATTTTCTATATGGTATATCAGTATAATTCAAAAAGAATTTGTCCAGAAAAATGGGAAGAAAACTATCATGCAAGGTAAGTAATCAATATTTAAACAGTGTTTAGGAGTGGCTAATGGACAATACCAGATTCTCAGCTTTGATTTTGCCCCTTCCCAGCCTGATTTCTACAATAGCTGAACCAGGACATTTTAACTTTCATAAGCACTGAAGACAGGATATGAAGGACTCTTTGACTGTCTCTCAAGACAAGGGAAGTAACTCTGTGAAGGACTCCCAGAACAAGAAATTCCATTAAAGGACATGATTATAGGTTAAGCTGACAAGAATGACATTGCAAATTGTGAGATAACGATAAGGCAGATGTGCAGACTGCTATTTAAAAAAAAAAATTTTCCCTATTTTTTTTTCTTCTGTTCAAACAGAAAATAATTTGGTTTTAGGTGATGTTTCTGAATTTCTGTATATGGTTGGCCTGCTGAGAAGTTAGCCAGTTGTTTAAGTCTGTGGGGTAAGATCAACTGATCCATGGGGTTGTGCACCGCAAGGTCCCGGTGAAGGGTGGCACAAGTGAATAATGCCACCCCAGAACTGGACAAGGCACAAGGCCTGAGCCCTGAAGAAATATGGCCAAGAAGGCCAACAGTGTCCTGGCCTGTATCAGAAATAGTGTGTCCAGCAGGAGTAGGGAAGTGATCGTGCCCCTGTACTCGGCACTGATGAGGCCGCATCTCGAATACTGTGTTCAGTTTTGGGTCCCTCACTACAAGAAGGATGTTGAGGTGCTGGAGCGTGTCCAGAGAAGGGCAACGAAGCTGGTGAGGGGTCTGGAGCACAAGTCTTATGAGGAGTGGCTGAGGGAACTGGGGTTGTTCAGTCTGGAGAAGAGGAGGCTGAGGGGAGACCTTATCGCTCTCTACAACTACCCGAAAGGGGGTTGTGGTGAGGTGGGTGTTGGTCTCTTCTCCCAAGTAACTAGTGATAGGATGAGAGGAAATGGCCTCAAGTTGCGCCAGGGGAGGTTTAGATTGGATATTAGGAAAAATTTCTTCACCAAGAGAGTGGTCAGGCATTGGAACAGGCTGCCCAGGGAGGTGGTGGAGTCACCATCTCTGGAAGTGTTCAAAAAACATGTGGATGTGGCACTTAGGGACACAGTTTAGGGGGCATGGTGGTGTTGGGTTAATGGTTGGACCTGATGATCTCGAAGGTTCTTTCCAACCTTAATGATTCTGTGATTCTGTGTAATATGGTTAGTGGTATTAAAAACATGACCAGTCAGATGTGCAGCTGGTCTTACAAGCGTGACGCTCTCTCGCTGCGTCCTCTCAATTGCCAAACAAACTGCACAGGTGTCTGTCCCATACCTTGGACATAAATCCAGAACCTTGCACAGAAAGAGACACTTAAATAATTACTTTGGAGTACAAAATGGGATCCATTTTTAGATGGAATCAACTGAACTTTGCTTTCTGTTTTGGGGGTGTATTCCTGAAGAAAGGAATGGTTTATTCCGCCTTAAGTCCAAGCTGGAAATGGTGGTTATTTTCCTTCTAAATGACTGTTACAGTTTTGTCAGAATGCTGCAGTAAAGATTTACTTCGAACTGTCATGACCACGAAGTGTTTATTAATTTTTGAATACGTATTTATGGGGTTCAGTTTATAAGTCTTTATGTTACTACAGTGCATGATAATTTAGACATTTGATTCTTAAATGAAAAAGTATAAAAGTGAATATCACTGTATGCCTCGAATCATTGATTACACAAAATGTTTTAAAGATGAGTATCTAGTAGTTTTTTCTTTTGTTGTTTCATTGCTAAAAAATCTGTTCCTTTGTAGAATAAATTTATTTCAAACTTTTTACCATGATTAACACTAGGGGTAAAAAAAAGGCAGAACAAATTACAGGCTAAAGATAAGTCAAGCAAATACGCAAACACAAAAATCCCCTTTATCAAGGGAAGTGGTGAAAGAGTCAAATTATTTTCCTCATTCTTAAGGCCAGGAGTCACATCATCATCATCATCTCCCAGTACTTTTAAGTATGTTCTCGACACCTGATGAGCTTTCTAAAGGCCAGCTTGAAATCTTCATTAAAGCTAGTGTACAGCAAAGGGTTGATAAGGGAGTTGACATATCCAAGCCAGGTCAAGAAGTCTGCTACTTCTGGAGAGACAGTGCAAACGTGGAGGCCCACAAGCAACTCCTTGATGAAAAAGGGCAACCAGGACAAAATGAAAGCACCTAGAATCAGCCCCAGAATGCGAGCAGCTTTTCGTTCCCGCGTTGTGGAGATCTGCTGCCGGTCACCAGCCAGGTCCAGGTCATTCTCAAAAGGAGGAATCCTCACGGACGTATTGATTTTATCGAACTCCGTGGTTGGGTCAGATGTGGAGAAGTCTGAGACGCAGAACGTCTGTGTGAGCTTGCAGCTGGCAAAGGAGTTTTGGCTGTCGGTGCTCCTGTTGCTGAGGTGGCGGCTCGAACCCCGCTTTTGGTAAAGGCTCTTTGCAGCATGGTAAATTCTGTAGTACAGGATCAGGATCAAAGTCAAGGGGATGTAAAATGCCCCAAATGTGGAATAAATAGTGTAGATGACATGATCGTGCTGAATGCGACACTCACTGGGAATATTGACGCTGCGGTGATTTCTCCAAAACAAAGGGGGCATTGATATGAAAATGGAGATAGTCCACACTGTGACTATCATCAGCCCAGCCCTTTTTGCTGTTCTTTTCCTGGCATATTCGATAGCATCTGTGATTGCCCAGTACCTGTCCAGAGCAATGACACACAGATGAAGGATTGAACACGTGCAACAGGTCATGTCAACGCTAAGCCAGATCTCACAGATGAAGTATCCCAAAGTCCATTTATCTATCATTATGTAAGTGATGCTCAAGGGCATGACAAGAACAGCAACAAGGAGATCTGTCACAGCTAGTGAACATATTAAATAATTTGCCGGCTGGTGAAGCTTCTTGGTTGTGGAGATTGCTGCAATTACAGCAGAATTCAGCAGCATAGTCAAGGTTGTGATTGTGGCCAAGGTCAGGGTAATGAGCATCTTTTCAGTTACTGTTTTTGGCTTCGCAGCCACATTGGCTTCAGTGGTACAATTTGTGAAATTCATTTTCCCCTCCAGGATGCACAGTGGAAGAAGAAGTTGCTGCTTCAGGTAGCGAATACGTTCAGGAGTCACCCATTTGAAAGAGGAACAAAGATGCTCCAGGTGCAATTTTTTTTTTTATAATCCCATATTCAACAGAGCAGCAAAAAGCTTCCAGGTTTCCTCCTGTTCATTGTTTTCCTAGAAGATAAAACAGACATCTGTTAGTGAACCTAGAAAAATCCCACCTTTTGGCAAAAAGTCTTACGCTTCTAATATTACCGCCTCAAGTAAAAATTTTGGTCTGTTTTTCCTTCTATTCTCCTTCCTTTTGTTCCTCTTTTTCTCTGCATTCATAGTTCATTTCTTTTTCTTCTCTAAAGGGCACTTTGGGCCAGATTTCCTGCACCTTTGGTTTTGGAGATCTTACTTAAAGCGGGAAGTTGGACTAAGGGACCTCCAGAGGTCCCTTCCAACAAACATTTCTATCATCTCTGTGAATTATTGATACTGGGAGCTAGTCCTTTTCCTGCTTGTTAAATAGGCTCCAGCAGATGAAGGACTGAGGACATCTGCCTTTTCATTTTAATTGCTATATGAAAGGGATCAATTACTTCTATGTATCACCTTTGGAAAAAAGAAACAGAGCAGCCTACCTCAGCAAAGGCATGCCAGCATTTCACAGTTTTCTATTCTGCTTTTTCATATTCATGTCTGTATTAATATCTTGGAAATGGTACTTAAAAATTATTCAGGTTACCTTTAACATGCAGCTTTCAAACAATGTTTAAAGCTTTATGGCAAACGTTTAGTTTTACACAGCACATTAGTGTTGCTAGGAGCTTATATAGTTTTGTCTAATTATTCCTGACATTTCACATATCCCACTGTGTGTGTCTTTAGAGGATACAGACAAAAAGCTTTTGCCTTTGCTTTGAGATTTCTATCAAATAGTGCTCCCTGTCAGGCTCCCTGTGTAACTGTAAGGTACAAACAATAATTTTAAAAGAAAGGTTTGTTTCAGGAGTTCAGATGTCTTTTCCATACATCCCAAATGCTGACTGAAGCCAGAGTTAGCAGTCTGTGGGATGCAACTTGGGATACCCTCTGGGGCCTTGCTTACTCATTTGTAATTTATCTTGGCATAAAGGAGGTAGAAAACGGAAAGCCTGATTCCTTTTCCATTAAAATAAACAGAAGGATTCCTTCCCCTGGCTTCGCTTATCGAAGAGTAAGGAGTCTTCCAGGCTAGTTGTGCAGGCTCCCTCGATGGGCAGGGGAATGAGGTAGCAGCTGCCAGAAATACACTTGTCCCCTCTCAAGACAAGTCTTTAAGGCAGATGGTGTGAATCACATCCTGGAAATGCTGATCTTTCTCTATTTTGACTACAAGTGGCTCCTCCATTTAGAATGCAAGCCTGATTTTTAGATGGCTAAATTTGGCAGGTAAAACCCATTCTCACTGACACCAGTGGGACTTGGGTTAGGCTCTGAGAGAGAGTTTGCACATGCAAGCTAATGAGGAATTAAGAATTTGAATGGGGAATTACAAATTTAAAGTTAGTCAGCTGCTTCGTTCTGTGTACATATGCTCTTATTCAGAAATTGGAGTGCTGTCTTCTGAATGAGCTGAATGAGGAACAATCAAAAATAGAAACTTCAGGAAAAAAATTTTCTTTGCAGATAGGCCCTAGGAAAGCAGATCTGTATTGTCATAGACTGTGGGTTAGCAAAATGTGAGTTTTAAATTCTACCCATGGGACAGCACAAACCCCCCCTTCGAACTACACTCAGAAACATCTTTAAAGTATGAATAGCCTTGGAGAAAATATCAGGCCTGCTTATTAAGAACAGACTGGACAAGCCAGGCTGAAATTCGTCTATCAGTCTTCAGGTTGTCACTGCACCGGAAATGCTGATTTGGTCACTTAGGCCTAAAGCCAAAACTTCAGCTCAAACCTTCTTCACAAATTGTTCATGGGAGTCTTCTCTGTCAAGCCAGGTCTTGATTTCATTAGTTTGCACCCTGATTATGTCTGATGCTTTGACCAGATGATAAAGCAAAGAGGCTTTCTCTACCTCTCTGCACTTCTGGAGCATGGACCATAAGCAATGGCAATCCATATGCTTTCCTCAGCATCGTCACTTAGCAAGTGCCCCCTGGTCCACAAGCCCACACAAAGGTACTGGAAGATACCATGGGATTCGCACGTCCTCCACAACCGCCTGTTGGCGGATCTGGACTACGCACAAGAGAGCTCCTGCTGCTTCTTGACGTAAGCAGCCTTTTTTTCTGCTTGTCCTTCACTTCTCTGGGAGCTCTGAAGTTTCATGGCCCCAGCATTTCTCCTCATCCTGCATGGTTCCTGCCATATTCTCTGCTGAGAACTACCTATATGCATCTTTAATCCAGTTGGAACTGGATTGCTGTGATTCTCAAGTGGCCTTTCACACTGACATAGCTCCAGGGAAATCCCTTCTGAGCTCTACCCCCTCTCTGCAGCACAAGGATACTCTGAAAAATGAATTGTTCCTTTCTTTAATGAACTTGTCTTTAAACAAACCCCATCACACTTTCTCAGGCCCAAGCACTAGGTTTCGATTAGGACAAAGGATATTGGTGACCACACAGGGGAGTTTGGTTGTTTAAGTCTCCTCACTGCTCAGCAGGGCCAAAATTTTTTTAGATTTAGGCTAGATATAAGGAAGAAATTTTTCACAGTGAGTGAAATTGGTAAATGGATGGTAAAACACTGGAACAGGTTGCCCACAGAGGTGGTAGATGCCCCATCTGAGCAACCTGGTCTTGTTGAAGATGTCCCTGCTCACTGCAGGGGAGTTGGACTAGATGACCTTTAATGGTCCCTTCCAACCCAAAGATTCTGTGATTCTATGATGATGAGGATACACACTGGCATTATAATATTAATTAATAACATTGACCATAGGCATTGTGTTTTCTTTCATAAAATTATAGAATCAAGGACATCTTCAACTAGATCAGGTTGCTCAGAGCCCCATCCAACCTGACCTGGAATGTTTCCAGGGATGGGGCATCTACCACCTCTCTGGGCAACCTCTGCCAGCGTTTCACCACCCTCAGTGTGAAAAATTTCTTCCTTATAGCTACTCTAAATCTCCCCTCTTTTAGTTTAAAACCATTACCCCTTGACACATTGCAACAGGCCCTGCTAAAAACTCTGTCCCCATCTTTCTTAGAAGCCCCCTGTAAGTACTGGAAGGCTGCAATAAGGTCTCCCTGGAGCCTTCTCTTCTCCAGGCTGAATGACCCCAATTCTGCGCCCCTTTCCCCCTTTCCAAGCCATTCTTGTTTCTATACAGTCTAATCCCGACTCCTGCCTCCCAGAGCACATGCGGTCCCTTAGCCCTCACCGTTTGCCTCCCAGGTCTGGTGCCAGAGCAGCCCGAGGATCCCCAGACCTGCTGCTGCCATCTCAGCCGCTATCTCCAGCAGCTCAGCCAGGGCTCGTGTCCAGCCCCCTGCAGTGCCTGTGCCCCAACCTGTCCCTCACTGTCCTCGCTTGTCCAGCTTTCGTCTCTTTGCTTTTTAATTAGAAGGTACCTACATGGAATATTTTGGCCCAGAAAAGAGATGGTGTTTTAAAACTGGAAGTGATTTACTAGAAGATGTCAGTGATTGACTGCTTATTAATACATAGGACAGGGCTTAAATGCTACTTATCATTAATCTTTAAAAAAGCAGGTGTGGTTGTGGTCATATATTTTGTAGATCTTGTATTTTAGTTCTTTGTTTACTGCTTGTCTTTGGTGGTACCTGGCAGCCCCCGAGAAGAGTCACGGACCGTCCAGTTCAAAACATAACAAAAGAACCAAGCTGTGATTCAGGAAGGCACAGCCTGCTGGGGTAGTCCTGGTGTAAGGGGTTCCCATCGCTTAGTTTAGGATTAGCTTGGGGAACTGATGTGGTTTCATGTTCTTCACACTCATTTTCTGGTCTGGCCAGGGCACCTCCGTGATTTTCTTCTCAGCTGAAGCTGCATGAAAGGCAGGGCCGGTGTGACTGGGACAGGTACCAGTCCTGGGGTCCTGGGGAAGGGGCACAGGCACTCTGAGATTTGGTCTCGTGAAATGCAATATTGGAAAATTTACATTCTGAGTGTTAGGCCATTTATGATAAACACATGTAGAGACACTGGCTACAAAGGATCTAGTGAAAAAGCCATGTACATTAACAAGGAGAATTTTACTATCTCTAGTCAATAATAGCTGGTTTCCAGTATCTCTATCACTTGCACACTATTGCTATATATAGTATTACTATCACTATAGTAATTGATTGTGGTTTTATAAGTGCCTTCTTGGAAAGGACATGAATAACAGTCATGTCATTTAAAGTACTCTCACTAAAAGCACTGCCATGTTTATGTTTTGCAGCTGTATCCCTTTAGGCTGTCAGTCATTTCATACAGAGTGAATTTTACACACATAGACTAATTTTACTCATTTGGTGGGAGAAACTCATCTGAGTTCCTCCAAACAGGAATCAATCACATTTCATATTAGCTGATTATTAGTGATGGCATTAAGTGCTGTCTGGGAGGAGGAAAGGGGGAAGAAGATGATTAGTTGTTCCTTAAAAGCAACTGGACAGCTTTAAGCTGCGAGATGGCAATGTCCATGTCTGCTCCTGCCAGAAAATGTCTCCACCTTCTCAGCAGAGGACAACCATGCAGCAGAATACTCTCAATTTCTGGTGGAGGGTTTTGACTCCAACTCCTTGTCCACTGAACTTTTCACTGTTTCATAAGAAATGAAATAACATCACTCAGAGAGAACAAGGGAAACTGCCTTTGTGCATGTGTGTGTATGCGTGTGTGTGTGCACATGTGAGCACGCACATTGTGTGTGTGTGCGTGTGTGCATGCATGTGCACATGTGTGTGCAGGGCAGGTTAGTTCTTTTACGTCCACAGTTTTACACTTCCTTTAAGCAGCTACAGCACTGTGTAAGTAAGTGATACATCTTTGTGCTTTTCACTTTCAATATTTCCATGAGTGTAGCTGTGAAGGGCAAGAAACTGTGGCATGCTTTATGAAAGACACGGTTAGCTAATGAAAGATATGACTTATCACATTTATGGTAATGTTAATATTTCAAACCATGGAAAGATGCTAAACTTCCAATACTCTTCCTTGTTATCTCCAAGAGGTTGTCTTTTCCAAGTTCATAGATAAAGCACTGACATTCAAGCCTTTCATTTCAAACTTATTATGCAATATCTTGCAACTTTCTGGATCATCCTGCTCTTATAAAGTCAAACAGTCTTCTTGGACTTCATGGCTCCTTGGTAGCCAACTGATAGAGCTGAGTTTAACTGAAGATTATAGGTTTCCAAGTACTTTGTATTGTATTCTGGCATGCTGGTGTTGCTTTGGGCTTCTGAGGATCTCAGTGCTGCAGAGGTCATGCTATGGCAACAGTCTTAATTGACTGCAATTTGTATAGGCTCTGATGCTGTTTATAACATGGTGTATTGGGAAAAGTGGTACCCAGAAGCTGGGAATGTGAAGATGGTCAGAATCACACCAATCTGTGGCAGGATCAGCAGCAAAATAAAATCCTGCTGTCACCAGGGAGCTCATATTCACACTCGCAGCATGAAGTTTTGATGCCAGCTGTATTGCAGGTAAAATGAAGGCAAACTATCAGAAGGTGGGTCGAGGTTGCCTTACAACAGCGTAAACTGGGGCAGGACAATAAATGAAATGGCTATTTCTGTGTGAGATCTGAAATTTTGTAAGAACCTGTCTTTGAGAAATTCCTAGCTGCATTATAGGGCTTCAGGTTTAAGGACACAACCTTTTTCTACGCAGACTGAATGAGCCCAAGTCACTATAAAGTTTGTATGAACCGAACTATGAATCTGACCTTCAAGTTAGATTTTCCCTGTGCACACCGGTGAACCGAGCAACACGACGGAAAAACAGGTCGGAGGAAGTCAGCACTAACCAAGGTGTGTGAAGGCACGACTGTTTCCGTATTTGCATCTGTGGGCATCCGACTAATGCTCATACATGTGCTCACCCTGACATAAATAACCAGAGCACAGGACGTTGTAATGAAGGATATAACAGCCTGCAGCCTGTTCTCCAGCATGTCTGTGTAATGAAGATTGCTAGGGCTGCAGGGACACCCTGCTCAGTTCTGGCCAGAGGATGGGCTGAGTGAACAGCACAGGGGACACTGCTGGGCATGACATGAGCAATCGCTGGATGTGACAGATACCAGCGCAGGCACCTGAAAAAGTCACAGATAGTGCCCCAAAGTGGCTGGGTTTTGCAGGCGGTTGAGATGGAGTGATGTAAGAAATGGCTTTACAGGTAAGTGGAGAGGGATGTTTGGGACCCTTTTGGGAGCACAGCCTTGCAAGATCCATAGCACCTTGGTCACCACATCAGTAATTTCATATAAAGCTGAGCTTGCCTATGAAACCATATCAGAAATACCAGATTTGGCTATGGATGTTACAAAGCTGGGACTGATAGGTAACAGGGGAGGAGGCAATTTGGGCAGGGTTGTCCATCTGGCAGGAGACTAGGATGGAGAAAGGGACGTACAAGGTTGGTGAAAAGGAAGGCCAAGAAGTGGGAGAAGGGATAACAAGGATAAAATGCTCACCTACAGCCAAAATCAGGGCAATAACCCAACCTGTTGTTCAGACCAAAGCAGATGAGTCAAACCTATCACCGTGGTTGGGGGGTCTGGGGGGACAAGTGCTTTTCCCCATGCTGGCCAGCACAGGGACTCAGGGGACAGAGGGATGCAGCACCCTGGTGCCACTGTGTCGATGCCTGCACCAGATCCGATGGCGTTGGTAGGTACCCATCACCCCCTCGGGCGATGAGATGTGACTGTGTCCTCTCATCTGTGTGTGTGCGCTTACTCTAGTGGCTCTGCATAACAGCCACTGAAACCTAAATGCTGTCTACAGGTTTTCCGAAACAGCAAGCTGCAAAGCGGTGCCTTAGCACTGCTGTTTCTGTCCCTGGACCCGCTGTTCTGCTGCTATCCAGCTCTTGCGCTGAAGAGCTTAGGTAGAACGCCAGCGTGACCGTGACGTTTTAACTCTGTCTGCACTGGGAAGTGGGTCTACCCCACCTTGTCAGGGCGGCTTAACCTTCCTTCCCAGTGGAAGCCAGGAGGATTTCCTTCCCGATCAGGAGCCCGGGAGAAAACTGCTGGGAGAGCAGAGGTGCTGACTCACAAAAAGCCATGGTCCTGTCAGGAGCCCATCAATACGTTCTCTGTGGAGGAGCAAGAGAGGCTTTGGCTCAGATGAGGTCAGGACTAAGACTGATCTCTCTCGGTATGCCCCAGCTCCCAGTCTTTATGCCCTCAAAATAGAAGAAATTTGGTTTTTCATTGCTGAAATTCCTGGCTGCACTCTTCTCTAACAAAAATTATACAGTGATGAAGTTTGCTACATGTATGCAGCTTCCTACAGACTCTTCCCATCCACTTCATGTCATGTTGGCAATTCTCAGCATCATTTTATTTGAAAACAATTATACTCTAACCTGAAATTCTGGTTATAAGAAAATGCACACTGTTAGTCAAACACTGTGGGCTGGGCTTACTGATATATTTTCAAATGGTAAAGCACTTTCTCAAGAGAAATTGATGCACACCAGTTTTAAACTCATTTAAGAATCTCCAGGATGCATTTTGCTGTGGTATAACTAACTCATTTGAAAATGCACCCTTTTGCCTAATCACTGTAAACCTGGGCCTGAATCTATCTGATCTGGAGTCGATGAAAGACCACAAGCTGGCAGTTTTGCAAAGCTATTTTTAAAGAAACCCTTGCAAGATCACTTCAAAGGTAAGCTTTTCTGGTGTAGGTCTTGGCACATGCAAATGAGAAACAATAATTAGTGATGATCTTCAAACCATGCTTCCTCCCACAAGCAGTAGTATAATTATCATTCACAGATGATTACTCATTTTTATCTGCTTTCAATAAAGAAATAAGTAAATCTTAGGCAGTGAAAGCTCATAAGATGCTGCTCAGCTGCAATCTGATACAAACTAGGACTCAATGCAGGTTTCATCCTGCCTTTAGTCAGACATAAATAAAATTCTCTGTGATGGTAAAATACACAGCTTTTTTGTAAACAACCAGAGTAGATTACTACTCTAGTTGTAATAATTTGTAATAAATAATACTTTAAATTTATAATAAAATGTTTTAAAGAGATAATTTAATTAAAAATTACTTTTAAACTCGTCATAAACGCATGTTTTGGACCCTTAGCACTGTACATGTAAAAAGTCCCTTTTATTTTATACCACACAAAATACCCACGTAAGGTTCAGCTCATTCCTTGTAGTTCACTTTCCCCTTTTCATGCACTACCTTAAATACTGAAAGGTTCAACCTATGAACACTGGAGGCTGTATTTTCCCATATTGTGAAGCCCAGACATATGGGTAGCTGGATATTGTAGTAGAGGGCAGAATTTGTAGCAATTAGTTGTACAATCCTACACCGTCAAAACACATAAGTGCTGCCTTTACCACCAAATTGTAGCAGGAAGACCTTCTCGCTGTGCCTCCTTTTTCTCCAAAGGTGAGTCATGGAGATTGAAACATTCTTCCACTGTAAATCTGTGCCTGACAGTGCAGCAAAGAAAAAGATGTTCTTTCATCTTGGAGACTATATTTGTATAAGTGCCAAAATGAGCTAGCTTTCGTACCAGAAACATCAAACTACCTTAGCATGGAGTGCTGAATAGGTTAATTCACCCAGCCAAAAAATAAGGAAAATTATCCACCATGGAGTTCCCAGTCCCTGCGTCCGGACAGCCTTGTTATGTGAGTTAACCTGATTAAAGCTAGCTGACATGCTCTTCCCTGATATGTGGGACATCTATGTTAACAGAGACACCCAAGCTACCAATGTCATCTATCTGGACTTCTGTAAGGCCTTTGATATGGTCCCTCACAACATCCTTCTCTAAATCGGAGAGATACGGAATCGATGGGTGGACTGTTCAGTGGCTGAGGAATT